>NW_003303717.1:639394-642244 GCF_000142945.1 Phytophthora infestans T30-4 | reverse complement strand
GAATCAACGTTACGTTTTGACTCTTCACTGCTCTTCCGTCGTTTATTTCGAACAGCTTCTTTTTGATCTGCCATTATTGATTGCAGATCCTTGAAGTTTCCCACATGTCGTTACGTCTGATGGCAGTCTGAGGAGCTAGATATACTGGCGTAGCTATTACAAAGAGGATCAAATCTGGACAGAGTTGACGGAGGGGAGCTCGGACAAGGTGGAGCCTCGGTGGATCCGAGCTCAGCACGCGTTCGTGGAACTAAGGAACAAGATCGCGACGACGCCCATTCTCCGCCATTTTGATCCGGAACGTCAACCTACGGTGGTAGTCTATGCTAGTGATTGGGCGGACTCGGCAGCTTTGGTACAAGAACATGAGGGGATCTGCCATCCGGTCATCTTCGTCAGCCGAACGCTAAAGCTGAACGAGTTGAATTACGGAGCGGTGGAGAAGGAAATACTCGCACTCCTACCGGTGTTGGATCTCAATTATAACCTGCTGGTGGGGAGATCCATCCGGATCTTGACTCGACATTCCACGCTCGCCTTGGTGTTTTAAGTCGGCCGGTCTACAAGGCCGGTTGGGACAATGGGCAGCCTTACTTTCACCATGGACACTGGAGATCGTAAAATGTTCGAAAGGAGAAGACGAGATCCTGGGCGTTTTGGCCGCGAGCATCACGCCCAGAGCCAACATGGACGAAGCACTGACTAGGATCGCTCCTAAGAAAGAGCCCAAACGCCAGATCCAGATCCCGATTCCGACGGTACAAGTGAATGAAGATCTGTACGTCCTGAGTCTCAATGGATCTGCTCGCGTGCGACGCGGAGGAGGAGCTTACAGCGCAATTCTGTGGAAACTGCCCGGATAGGAAGTGGTTCGGGCCAGACCCACTTACGCGGAAGGCCTCACCATCGATGAAGCGGGTTCAACGGCCTCCTGCTGGGGTTGGATCTATTAAAGAAGGAGGAATAGAAGAGGCTGGTGATATGTGGAGATTCAAATTTGGTGATCAGACAGGTGCGAGGTGAAATTGACTGCAAGGCCCCGGTACTAACGCTGTTACGGCAGAAGGTGATGATCCACCTGCGTGGCTGGATGAAGCACGAGCTGGTACATGCCAAGCCAAATTGGAATGCAAATGCGGACAGCTTGGCAAATGCCGCTTTACGAAATCAATGTGGTGTTGAGGTGGAGAGAGAGGCCGAGCGTCAGGATCTCATCACACTAAACGGACTAGACGAAGTGGTGGTGGTTGGATCCGTGAAAAGTACGGTCCAGCTTATGACTGTCACTAGATCCAGAGGAAGGATTGGATCTAGCCCCCAGATTCTCGATGAAGCATTTGTGAAGGGAGTCCGTATTGAGCGGATTCTCAAAGCACAGAACGAAGAAGTGTTGATCTTGGGACTAAAGAAGTATCTGATGGGGGATGTACGAGACCTGAGTCGGGAAGATGCCAAATCCTACAGTATTATCGCTACGGGTTATGCAGTGGATCTGAACGATTTGCTCTTCTATTGACCTCCTACGAAACGACTCAGCGGGGATCGAGACGGATTGATGAGATTGGTGATGCCCGAAACCTTGCAACAAGATGTCCTACATCACTACCACGCTAGCTTAGAAGGAGGACATCAGGGAATTGGTCGAACCTACCAACGAATCCGGAAATGTTTCCACTGGAGGGGACAATTCAAGAGTGTGCAACGATATGTCGGTGAATGCGTGGATTGTGAGACAGGCAAAGGCAGGCCCACCATCGAAGGGGAGTCTCCAGGTAACGTCCAAGCGAAATACCCCTTCCAAATCATAGCGATGGATCACATTCCTTCGCTACCCAAGTCATATAAAGGGAACACTGAGTTGTTGATCTGGGTGGATCTGTTTACCGGATACGTGATAGCCAAGTCTAGCGCGTCCAGAACTGCACAGACCATCGCCGAATCGTACGAGAAGTGTGTCTTTCGCAGATTTGGAGCCAGTGAGATGATATGTCATGATCGAGAGCCAGGTTTCATGTCCGATTTCTTTCGAGCCTTCAACAGGATCCTTGGGCAAAGACATCGGGCAACTATGGCATATCGTCCTCAAGCCAATGAATCTGCCAAACGCATGGTACAGACGATCACAAGGGCGCTCAAGATGTATGTTCAGGATTTGGATCAGCGGGATTGGGATGAGTACGCAGAGCGACTCACCTTCGCAATGAGTATCGCACAAGACAAATTCCGGGGCGATACCCCATTTTACTTGGTACATGGGTGGGATCCTAGATCCACTCTAGAAGCTGCCATTTCGGTATGTAGCACCAAGAAGAGAGACCCAAGACGATGGCGATACCAGGTCCAGAAATACTACCGGCAAGCCAGATCCCAAGTGAACGAACAGTTGCGAAGTGCGATACAGGATCGAGCGAATCGACCCAACGAAGAAGCCCGTCCACATCAAATCAAGGTTGGATCGCAAGTGTGGCTATACTTGGATCGGGTAAAAGAAGGATATGCCCGTAAATAGGCCATCTGTGGCACGGACCGTTCCGAGCAAGTGAAAAAATAGGGGAATACGCCGTGAAGTTGGAGTCGACAGGCACCGAATATCACTTGTTCTCTGTAGTACTTGTGTCCAAGCTATCCCTGGTCAGAGAATATCCGGACCGACCTGAGATCTTTCAGTGGACGAGTCCAAACGAGTGGATTTCGACGAGGTTCTCCTACCAGAAGATATCTGGAACTTGGATCTGGAAGCGGACGAGTTCGAAGTCGAGAAGATCGCCGACATGAGATCAGGGAAACGGACCAGATACAGACGAATTTATCGCGAATTTCTGGTGTATTGGTGTGGATATGACGAAAACC
>NW_003303717.1:533773-638400 GCF_000142945.1 Phytophthora infestans T30-4 | reverse complement strand
ATCGTCCGTCCTGAGTGAAGCGTGGGTGCCGAGGCGGCTTTCCGCGAGTAGGCTGACGAGACGGTTTGGGCATGATCACTATATGTCCCGTCAAGGCATCCGTAATATTCCCCGTGTTGTCCAGAATTGCCTCGGCAACGTCGTCCAGCAACTCGAGGCCGATGGAGCTTGCGTTCGCGGCAATGATGTCACGCATGACGACCCAGAAGCGCTCGTCGGCCGGAATCGCATCGTGGGAAGAACTGTCGGAGTCGGACGACTCGACGTTCGAGACGGCCTTGGGTTTACGGGGCGCCTTGTCGCGCGAAGTGCCCATGCCGGTGTCGTGAAGAGGAGGTGGGATGCTGGGGGAAGCGTCTGGGGTCTAGGTAGAATTGACGAATGAGCTGAAAGACTGACCGTCGGTACCAGGACCTCCCGCTCCGTCGCTCTGGACATTCCTGTGAAAAGTACTTATTGGGTGCAAGATGGGATCTTACAAGAGACGAAGAACCGGTGTCCTCCTTTCCCAACAACAGGACCTGATTGGTGGCTAACGACTAAGACGGACGGGGATCGACCGACTTCGCGATGAGTCATCTCGCGGGCACTCAGTTTCCTATTTGTTAAGTGTTCTCTCCTACAATGGAACCTTAAGCGAGTGTCTTCTACGAGTACGCCCGCTGGGAGCTGTTACCCGTGTACGTAGGGGCCATAACGGTCTGAGTCCTAACGACTTCTCAGCGAAATGTTACCTGGGAGTTCCTAGTCCAAGTGTGGCGTGTTGTCAAGATGAACTGCGATCTTTGCGGCGACTGTGCTTCGTTGGACCGAGACGTACTTCAAGCGGGTGAACTCCGATAACTCCGAGGTGCTACTTACGCGTATGGAGTGTGGAGTGCGCTTTTCGCTGTTCCTCATATCGTCCTGTTTAAAGGAGAAGTGAAGTATGGTCGGTATGGACGGATGCTCCGGAGTTGGTGGATCGCCGGCAAGGTGACTTTCTTCGACTACATCCCTGAAGTCCTTCTTCGTACTAGAGGTTCGAAAGTACGTGTGGTGAAGTGCTTTCTCAGAAATAAGAGAATGGATCTAACAAGGGGCACTATCCCAAATCAATGACATCACCAAGTGGTTAGGGAGGATTTGGATCGCCCGGCATGGATCCACGCTTCGCGAAGTGGATTGGCCAAGATAAAGTGGCATCCTGTATGGGCCGACGATGGATCTGGTATAGATAACGTATGGGAAGGCAGGATCCACCAAGGGGAGACTCGGATCCACCCTCACCTGAGTTCACTTAGGGGATATGGGATATACCATGTACAGGTGGACCAAGTGGGGATCCTATGAAAGAAGGATGGCAGGTGTCATCTGAAGGTGGATCTGGTATCAACGACTAGCGAGAAGGCAAGATCCACCACAATATGTCTCAGATCCCACACTTTCAAGTCCGGATATAAGGGGGTGAGGATCCCACACGGAGTGACTTGGATCCAGGATATGGGAATGTTGGATGCAACGCATCGCGAACTTTCGTGGAGTGATGGAGATCGCAGGTGGTCGCAAGACGATGTTGGAAGATTGGAGAGCTCAGATCCACGAAGAGCGTACATTTGTAGTGAGGTGGATCAAGGTAACCTGGATCCGGACAAGTGTACCCATAATGTGGCGACCATAATGATTACGCCATGGATCCGGTGGATCTGATGATAATACAGCTGAGATGATGGGTCAAGGAGAAAAAGGACATGCATCCGAGCCTGGTAGAGGATTTAGCAGGTGAAAGACATAGAAGGTAGGAATCCAGGCAGCTATAGGCTTAATTATCAATACATACCTCAATTTGCACAGTATCACGCAAGTGTCTTCCTGCCCTCAAGAATCAGAACTACATTGACCGTACGAGCTCGGTGAATGTTGGGAATTGCGAATTTAGTGTTGGTAGTGATAACTGGATAATACATTGGCCAGATCCTACAACCTAGTGAGCTTTCCTTTACACGTGCAGATCCGAAAGGTTAACCAGATTTACTACTTGGCCGGCTACACCCTAGAGGCTCTCAACTCTCAAGATCCCGTTACAGGAGGCGGCAAGTACGACGAAAAGGAAACACAAAGGCAAAAAAAACACCCGCAAGGCAACCCTACGGTCAGATCCCTGATCTAGGCCCTGGATCCACCAAGCTCGAATATTCGCTTAGGATCCAGAAACATTTACGGACGCAGAGTGAAGATCCTACCACTACTGCTCCACCCCATCCCCACGTCTCGCCAAGACATTCAAGCTTCACCACTTGAACTCTTCGGAAGTTACCGAGAGAGCAAGATCCCGCCCTACCGACGGGTACACAAGTAGAGGAAAGTTCAGCAGATCACGGATCATCGGGGGACCCCCTCCGTTAGTCGGTGTCTGGGCGCAGTTGGTAAGTTGGATCCAGCAATCTCGCAGATTTTGCTGATCCCGCTACATCACAATGGTCCGCGTGCCCGGATTCGAACCAGGATTTCACCTTGAGTCCCAAGAAGACGCTCAAGTGAAGATTGAGCCAGGGGAAGAGGCGTCATCGGAGGTCAGATCGACGAAGACGCTGCGGAATGAAGCAAGTTCCGCGGATCGATGAAGTCCTGGAAGGAACTCTGTCGACGCAAGTCAAATCCGCTAACAAAACAAGGGAAAATGAAGGCGAAACGGTATGCATTTGCAAATTCACCGGTTAAGCAAACACCGTACCTAAACCCAAGACCGCTAGTCGAAGAAACGAGAAAGAAGACGAAAACGAGTAAGACTACGCGGAAGAGAATGCAAGCTCCAGAGTCGGAAGAAGGCCAAGCTGGATCCAGGTCAGGCTGGTCCGACAAGGATCTCGAGTTTGTATATCGCCACCAGTCTCTACGCGATTTTCTGCATCAAGATCCTGTCATGCGGATACTGAATCCACGACAGATCGAAGATCCAAAGGAACCGGTGAGAGCACCAACGAAAACGGCGAACAAGTTGGTGGCAGTCAAGGATCTATTACGTTTGCTTACGGATTCAGGCATTGCAGCTGGTGCGCTCGATGCAGAGGATATCTTCGAGCTAGACTTGGATCTCATAGTATCAGCGACTCGGGATCTCTTCGTCAGAGTCAAGTCCATCGCCGGGGAAAGGTCGCACACTATGGATCCAGTGTCGTCGCCGAGGATCAGCCAAGCTGCATCCTCAAACTACGAATCCGCGGCTGAGGATGGGTCAGATACGTCTTCTGAGCCGCGACACATGACTTTGGGTCCCTCCGGGGCATCCATGCTGGAAGCGCGGGCGAGGATCCGGGGACAGGAAGCGCCCTCGAGTGTGAAGACTCGGGATCCAGTACGCCCTACCCGTGATCTGATACAATCCAACCCGGATCGAGCCAGGTCCAGCAAGAAGCCAGTGGGATTATCGCTAGATCGGGTTCAAGGTAATCGCCTCACAGATCCTGTCTCGCCAGTGGACCAGCCGGCTTCAAGCTCTTCCGACACCTCCTCAGGCACCCTGCAACGACACTTCGAAGCTGCGATGAGACGTTTCCTAGCCGAACAAGTCATGAGAGCGCCCAAGCCGCAAGCGCAAGTGCTCCATGAATATGGAACACGAGACGTGAGGATGGAGTCAGTGGAAGGAGACAACTCCCATGATGAGTTCGACCCAGATGATCTGGGTGTCCCATCCCCCTCGCCAGCGGCGGTAGCAACAGCTGCAGCCGGGACGGAGGGATCGTCTATGATCCAGAGGGTTACGGATCTCAGCCATATCGGATCTGAACGAGTTCACGGGTGAGGATCAAGACGAAGACCGAGCGCGAACGTGGATCAGCAAAGTCAAGTAGGCCTTCATGAGAGATCAAGCGTCGGATGCGGAAAAGTGTCTGACATTCGCGGATCTGCTAGCGGGGTCAGCAAGAAACTGGTATCGACAGCTGGGCAGATCCGCCAGGAACAAGTGGCCGGATTTGCTGCGCAGTTTCCCAACACAGTACTGTGGATTGGGGGTGTCGGTGGCACGACAATACTACCACGCTCGCCGCAGATCGGACGATCCCCGCTGGAATATCTTCATCGGCTAAATGTAGCCGGTCTAAGGGCCAAGTTGAAGATCAAGGATGGGGGGTCCAAGGTACTACGGGAACACGTGGATCATTTCATCGAAACGTTGGGAGATGTGGATCTGGCCGACAGGTTCACCCTGCTACGTCTTCCAGACGCAGATGAGCTTGAAGAAGTGCTGCGGGCTGTGGATCGCGCGAAGCACCGCCAGAAGAAGGCGGCTGTCGGATCAGGCAAGTATCGTTAAAGGCTTCGACACCCACGCCCCCAGCTCGACGCGTTCACCAAGTCATGGCGCCCGACTCAGGAACCAAATCGGGATCCGATGGTTCGGACTCCGACCCGGAAGATTACCGCAGAGTCTGTCTCACCGCATCCAGCGATCGTACGGCGAAGACTGGAGACACCCCTCGCACTGGTGATGCCTTACCCGGAGACCGTGGGATGTACAGATCCCGAGATCTCATGGATGGGACAGGACAAATCAGGTGCTCGCAGTGTGGATCTGGGAAAGCCAACCACTGCTAGTTGGCAAAGGGAATGCGTTACCACCAGCTGCACGCGGAGTCAAATGTGACATCGATGTCGGTGACGCGAAGCAGATCGCTCAAAGGGTGTGGAAGGTGGCACCTCAGTACCGCGAAAGTCTATCGGATCTGATTGAGGACCTGCTGCAAGCCAAAATCATCAGTTTCTCAACGTCCCCGTGGGCATCTCCGGTGGAAAATATCATCAAGAAGAACGGAGTGGATATACGTCTGTGTATTGATTACCGGCTAGTTAACGGCCTGACCCGACTGATGGTGTACCCAATGCCTCTAATCAATGAGCTATTGGATGATTTGGATAACGTACTCTGGTACTGCTCTCTAGATATGGCCAGTGATTTCTGGGTGGTGACTATGACGGATCGAGCTCGCGCAGTATCCGCATTCATCACACCGTTTGGACTGGTCGAATGGAGCCGGATGCCGTTTGGATTGAAGAATGCGCCCCAGATCTATCAACGCCTGATCGATAACGCCCTCTACGGATTCACCCGAATATCGGAACCCGAAAGGGGTGGATCCGGGGAAGGTCAAACGGAAAGTGGGATCCATTCGGAGCAGGAGAGCCAGAAGATATTTGGACTCCATCTGTGTTTGGACGCAGATCTTATATCGACGACATTCTAATCCCGGCGGAATCGTGGGATCCGTTGTGCGAGAGAGTGACATCCCTACTGGAAGCGTGTACTAAGTGGAATCTCTCTATCAGCGTGGTGAAGAGCTATTGGAAGATGCGCAAGGTGGATTACTTAGGTCATCGAGTCTTCAAGGAATGATTGGAGGCGAATCCTAAAGACCTGTCTTCGTTGGCAGACTTGTCTTTCCCACAGTCGCTCCGGGCGATGCAATCCTACATGGGCAGCTTGAACTACTACAGTCGGTTCATTGAGGATTATGCACTTTTCGCCGCGGTTCTCTTTGAATTAAGGGAGGTGGATTTTGCTGCGATGGTCACTTCGGCTGTCCGGATCAAGATCCAATAAGCTCTGGCCCTAGAGATCCCAGATCCACGAGGGGATCCATAGTACGACGCCGGAAGCCGGCCTAAAACAGGAACTGGATCCATCCCGGGACCAACTGGGAGAGGATCCAATCTGGACAGAGTTGACGGAGGGAAGCTCGGAAAAGGTGGAGCCTCGTTGGATCCGAGCTCATCACGCGTACATGGAGCTAAGGAATAGGATCGCGACGACGCCCATCCTCCGCCATTTGATCCGGAACGTCAACCTACGGTGATAGTCTATGCTAATGGTTGGGTGGTCTCAGCAGCTTTGGTACAAGAACATGAGGGGATCTGCCATCCGGTCACCTTCGTCAGGCGAGCGCTAAAGCCGAACGAGTTTAATTACGGAGCGGTGGAGAAGGAGATACTCGCGCATCTACGAATGTTGGATCTCAATTATAACCTGCTGGTGGGAAGATCCATCCGGATTTTGACTCGCCATTCCACACCTGGTTGCTTAAGTCAGCCGGTCTACAAGGACGGTTGGGACAATGGGCAGCCTTACTTTCACCATGGACACTGGAGATCGTAAAATGCTCGAAAGAAGAAGACGAGATCCTGGAAGTTTTGGCTGCGAGCATCACGCCCAGAGCCAAGATGGACGAGGCACCGACTAGGATCGCTCCTAAGAAAGAGCCCAATCGCCAGATCCAGATCCTGATTCCGACGGTACAAGTGGATGAAGATCTGATCTGGTCGCGCGCGACGCGGAGGAGGAGCTTACAGCGCAATTCTGTGGAAACTGCCCGGATGGTAAGTGGTAAGGGCCAGATCCACTTACGCGGAAAACCTCGCCGTCAATGAAGCGGAGTACAACGGACTCCTGCTGGGGCTGGATCTACTAAAGGAAGAGGATTCGAAAAGACTGGTGATATGTGGAGATTCGATTTAGGTGATCAGACAGGTGCGAGGTGAAATTGGACTGCAAGGCCCCGGCATTAACTCTGTTACGTCAGAAAGTGATGACTCAGCTGCGTGGTTGGATGAATCACGAGCTGGTACATGTCAAGCGAGATTAAAATGCAAGTCTGGCCAGCTTGACAAGTGCCGCTCTACGGAATCAATGTGGGGTACGGAATCAATGTGGAGTCGAGGTGGAGAGATAGGTCGAGCGCCAGGATCTCGTCACATTAAACCGACTAGACGAAGTGGTGGTGGTTGGATCCGTGAAGCGGACGGTCCAGGTTATGGCTATCACTAGATCCAGAGGAAGGATTGGATCTGGCCCCCGTATTCTCGATGAAGCATTTGTGAAGGGAGTCCGTATTGAGCGGATTCTCAAAGCACAGAACGAAGAAGTGTGGATCTTGGGACAAAAAAAATATCTGATGGGGGATGTACGAGACCTGAGTCGGTAAGACGCCAAATCCTACAGTATTATCGCGACGGATTATGCAGTGGATCTGAACGATTTGCTCTTCTATTGTCCTCCTACGAAACGAGTCTGCGGGGGTCGAGACGGATTGATGAGATTGGTGATGCCGGAGGCCTTGCAACAGAACGTCCTACATCACTATCACGCTAGCTTAGAAGGAGGACATCAGGGAATCGGTCGAACGTACCAACGGATCCCGGAATGTTTTCCCTGGTGAGGACTATTCAAGAGTGTGCAACGATATGTCGGTGAATGCGTGGATTGTGAGACAGGCAAAGGCAGGCTCACAATCGAAGGGGGGTCTCCAGGGAATGTCCAAGTGACTTACCCGTTCCAAATCATAGACAAGGATCACATCCTCTCTACCCAAGTCATTCAAAGAAAACACAGAATTGTTGATCTGGGTGGATTTGTTTACCGGATACGTAATAGCCAAGGCTAGCGCGTCCAGAACTGCGCAGACTATCGCCGAGTCGTACGAGGAGTGTGTCTTTCGTAGATTTGAAGCTAGTGAGATGATTCGGCATGATCGAAAGCCAGGCTTTATTTCTGATTTCTTTCGAGCCTTCAACCGGATCCTGGGACAGAGACAGCGGGCAGCTATGACATATCGTCCCCAAGCCAATAAATCTGCCGAGCGCATGGTACAGACGATCACGAGGGCGCTCAAGATGTATGTTCAGGATTTGGATCAGCGGGATTAGAATGAGTACGCGGAGCGACTCACCTTCGCAATGAATACCGCATAGGACAGGATCCGGGGCGATATCCCATTCTACTTGGCACATGGGTGGGACCCCAGATTCACGCTAGAAGCGACCATTTCGGTATGTAGCACCAAGAGGAGAAACTGAGACCCAAGACGATGGCGATACCAAGTCCAGAAAGACTACCGGCACGCCAGATCCCAAGTGAACGAGCGCTTACGAAGTGCGATTGAGGATCGAGCGGACCGACACAACGAAGACGCCTGTCCACATCAAATCCAAGTGGGATCGCAGGTGTTGATGTATCTAGATCGAGTGAAAGAAGGATTCGCCCGTAAACTGCCCCATCTCTGGCATGGACCGTTCCGAGTAAGTGAGAAGATAGGGGAACACGCCGTGAAGTTGGAAACGGCAGGTACCAAATATCGCTTGTTCTCCGTAGTACACGTATCCAAGCTGAAGCTGGTCAGGAAATATCCGGACAGGCCTGAGATCCGTCTTTCGGTGGACGAGTCCGACCGAGTGGATTTCGACGAAGTCATACCGGAGGATAGATGGAACGCGGATCTCGAAGCTGACGAATTCGAAGTCGAGGGGATCGCCGACATGAGGTCAGGGAAGCGAACCAGATATGGGCGAATTTACCGCGAATTTATGGTGTATTGACGTGGATATGACGAACCCAGTTAAGACGAAGCCGAGGGCTTGGATGTAGATCCGGCTTTTGAAACTGCTTTAGTGGCAGAGCCGACTTAGGGCTTGGCCTTGGCAGGGGCTCTAGCCGGGGATGAGGCTCGGGTTTTCTTGTGAGGCCGGGGGGTTCCAATACCAGAAGCAGGGGATCCACTACGCGGCCGTTTCGCAGCCGACGGACCCGCCCCGCTTGGAGACTGCTGAGAAGCTGAGACGTTAGCGACCGGGGGCGATCCGGCAAGAGGAGAGAGTGGATCCGAGGATTCAGCTTGAGGAGAAAGTGGATCCGTGATGGCAACGGCCACCAGAGTCAGTCGGCGACGCGCTATGGCCCGCTCGGACAAACTGCGATCACGCTCCAGAACCAGTTGATGGTGCTCCGTACGGGCGGTAGCAAGCTGATCCTGTAGCTGCGTCGAAGTCGTCTTGACATATTTCAATTTGTCACCTGGATCAACATAGCGAGTGAATATGGGGTTACAAGAGGGAAACAAGAGAGGATACACGAGCTCATGCGACGGATCTTGGATTCCAGATCGGTTTGAGTTCGCTTGGCGTCTGCCCACTCGGTGGCTGCCTTGTCGCGCTGAAGCTCGGTATCCGTCAGCTTGTCCTGGATCTCGTCACGGTCTTGAGTCATGCGCACGGACTCCTCAAGCGCGTAGTCTCGCCCAGCGATCGACACTTTGGCATCCTTCAGCTCCTCGGAGAGATGAGCTAGAGCCACGTTCAGCGACGAGGGGGGGTGGATTCGGCGCGGCGGGCCCTCCGCGCGCTGACCCTAATGCGGATCCGCCATGGGCGGATCCCACATAGTCGTTGGTCACCAGCTCTTCCTGAATCAGGCTCAACTCGTCGCAAAGCCGATTCAAGCTCTCGTCAGCAGTCACGCTAGCAGCTTGGGCATCTTCCAGATCCCGCTCGAGCCGTGGATCCGCGATCGGAGCTGGTGGCTCTCGGATCCGGCGAGCGCCGTCTCCCAAAGGAGATAGTCGTTATCATCTCGCAAGCCATCCCGTTAACGGGAGGCGCGATCCAGTCGTCCAGTCAGGTCGCGGATCTCCACCGCTTGGTCGGCCAGCAGGAGTCGCAGGTCCTGTGAGCGAGAAGCTGCGCGAAGTTTCCATCCTTGGATCTCCATGGCCTGATCGTGAACCTGAGCTTTTAAAGTCTGGAGGTGGGTGGCGTAAGAAGACGTGGATAACGACTTGTACGCCTGCTGAGCCACCGCCTCTGCGCGTTGAGCTCGGTCCCGAGCATCTTGAGCCGTCTGGAGCTCCGCCGTCAAGGTTCTTACTTGAGCGGAAAGAGCTTGGGCTAAAGGCCGCAAATCCGTAGGCGACATAGAGGAGCTGACCGGCTCGGTAGTGGATGGGGCCTTGCCGGACGATTTGCTCGTGCGTTTGGCGGGAGACATGTGTCACGTGGAGGAGGAAGCTGTTGGAGAAGCAGTGATGTTGGGAGTGTACGTCGTGAACGCTGTTGTGCAGCGCCGACCACGTACAGGAGGCAATTGTGGTGAAGTGCTTTCTCAGAAATAAGAGAATGGATCTAACAAGGGGTCACTATCCCGAATTAGCGACATCACCACGTGGTTAGGGGGGATTTGGATCGCCCGGCATGGATCCACGCTTCTCGAAGTGGATTGGCCAAGATAAAGTGGCATCCTGTATGGGCCGACGATGGATCTGGTATAGATAATGTATGGGAAGGCAGGATCCACCAAGGGGAGACTCGGATCCACCCTCACCTGAGTTCACTTAGGGGATATGGGATATACCGTGTACAGGTGGACCAGGTGGTGATCCTATGAAGGAAGGATGGCAGGTGTCATCTGAAGGTGGATCTGGTATCAACGACTAGCGAGAAGGCAAGATCCACCACAATATGTCTCAGATCCCACACTTTCAAGTCCGGATTCAAGGGGGTGAGGATCCCACACGGAGTGACTTGGATCCAGGATACGGGAATGTTGGATGCAACGCATCGCGAACTTTCGTGGAGTGATGGAGATCGCAGGTGGTCGCAAGACGATGTTGGAAGATTGGAGAGCTCAGATCTACGAAGAGCGTACATTTGTAGTGAGGTGGATCAAGGTAACCTGGATCCGGACAAGTGTACCCATAATGTGGCGACCATAATGATTACGCCATGGATCCGGTGGATCTGATGATAATACAGCTGAGATGATGGGTCAAGGAGAAAAAGGACATGCATCCGAGCCTGGTAGAGGATTTAGCAGGTGAAAGACATAGAAGGTAGGAATCCAGGCAGCTATAGGCTTAATTATCAATACATACCTCAATTTGCGCAGTATCACGCAAGTGTCTTCCTGCCCTCAAGAATCAGAACTACATTGACCGTACGAGCTCGGTGAATGTTGGGAATTGCGAATTTAGTGTTGGTAGTGATAACTGGATAATACATTGGCCAGATCCTACAACCTAGTGAGCTTTCCTTTACACGTGCAGATCCGAAAGGTTAACCGGATTTACTACTTGGCCGGCTACACCCTAGAGGCTCTTAACTCTCAAGATCCGGTTACAGGAGGCGGCAAGTACGACGAAAAGGAAACACAAAGGCAAGAAAACACACCCGCAAGGCAACCCTACGGTCAGATCCCTGATCTAGGCCCTGGATCCACCAAGCTCGAATATTCGCTTAGGATCCAGAAACATCTACGGACGCAGAGTGAAGATCCTACCACTACTGTTCCACCCCATCCCCACGTCACGCCAAGACACTCAAGCTTCACCACTTGAACTCTTCGGAAGTTACCGAGAGAGCAAGATCCCGCCCTACCGACGGGTACACAAGGTGAGGAAAGATCAGCAGATCACAGATCATCGGGGGCCCCTCCGTTAGTCGGTGTCTGGCGCTGTTGGTAAGGTTGGATCCAGCAATCTCGCAGATTTTGCTGGTCCCGCTACACCACATACGCTACTGGTACTCTTTCTGGGACGCTTCTAAGGCTACCTGGATGCGTCTTTACGCCGTGGGAGAGGCTGTCGGTTGGTTGGTACTACTATGCCTTTCCCTGCTACTGTATGTGCCGGTCAACGTATTTGATCTGGTGGAGTTCTGTTCTTGGGGCCTGTGGGAGTTGGGGCCGTACTACTATTCCTGCTGGCTTCTAACTACTGCCTCGAGTCGACCGGCTGGAGTCTCGCCGACACGCTCATCGTGGTGATCGCTGGAGCAATATCACACGCCTGTCGTCAGTATGACGAAGGAATCCCTCTACGGGCCGTCTCCCCTAAAGTGTTGGTTCGTGCCAGTACTCGCCGGACGCTTCTAAGCGCAGTGTTGCCGAAGCTCTGAACATCGAGCGTATACGAGTCGATGACAACGTCGAGGTGTTATTAGACTTTCAGCCCGCCGACCCTGACTTCATAGATGACTGTACCGAGGACTACCCTGAGGCGTTCCAGTCCAACATACCTGTCGAAGTGACTAACGACGGAGCTGCTATGGCTGACCTAATGGGAGTTCGTGGAGAATCCGTTCGCCGAGGACGGTAAACGGCAAGTCGGGGAGGATGTCCCGTACCCGGGGACGAGGGGGGCATTCCAGGAGCTGTGGGTCCGGACGGGATGTCTCGAGGTCCTGTAGCTACTCCTCGCCCGGCCGTCCCGTCAGGATGGTACCCGTGAACTCGACGGCTCGCGTGCCTCTGGCCGAGCCCGTTAAAATGAACCTATAGAGTGGTCCGGGAACGCTGGTACTCGTTCGACGTGGGACTTAGGCGCCTAGCGCAATCGGGTCCCTTCCCAGACTTCCCTGTTGTACCACGAGGGCGGATGACAGGTGAAGTGAACTCGTTCTTCAAGTGACACAGAAGCGGTGTAGTGTATGTGAGGAAGGCAAAGTGTTAGGCCTCTCTTCCAGTTAGCTCTCAGTCTTATATTTTCCACCTTCTACTCAAGTGGAAGTAAAGTCAATAAAGAAACTAATATTCACTTTAAGTGTTCTTGTCTACCGTTCCGGCCACTGAACGAGACCGTACTCCCTGAACAGCCGCGGACTACCCGACGTGGAGGTATACGACAACAGACCGCCCATAATAATTCTCAGTCAAATCGATGGCGAAGAATGCCACAATTCCGGAAAACAAAGCCTATGGGTGATCCCGAAGTATAACTTACCGTAAGTTGAAGAATGAAGATTGTCTCGACAAATAAGTGGCCCTGTAAGGTGCGTGCTTGTGATCAAAGACATATTAAAGTGCATTGCCGATCTTCCTGCAAAAAAGAGGCTGGACAGACAATGTGAACTCGACTAAAGAGATACCGCCTATTAATACAGTATATGTATTTTTTTGCGCTCACTATTCCAACTACAGCTCGAATCAGCTTTGCAGAAGTCAATGTGGTAGTATTCTGCCAACGATCATCGACAGATTGGCCGCATAAAGCACCGGTAGTAGGAAGTCGACGTATTCAGCCAATAGTAAAAAGCTTCCCTTCAGTCCCTGATGAATCATCAGAGACTAAGCTCCTCATCAGTGATGATCAGGGATGCCGAAAAATAAATTGGTGCTGTAATTATTGCAATAAGAAAGCACCAATTATCTATTGGAGGCTTTCCGAAGAGGAATTCCAATTAATTATTTTCGCTTCCGTTGTAGCACCAATAATCTATTGGGGCGGTGTTCAATCAGCCATACATTCTTTAGTACTTGTGCCCTCACTGTGTACCAACATTGCTGCACCAATAATCTTTTTTCTGAGTTGAGGAAGCTCAATAATCTATTTTGGTCTTGCCAGTTCTCAAACCCAATTATTTATTGGCACTCTTTGCTGCACCCAACTGAAAAATATGTGACGAGGCTGCTGCAACCATCTGAACACAGCTCGCCTAATACGAGCCCAGCTCGTGCCAAACAAACCCCCATACTGCTTCCAACTACGCGCCCAACTCAAGAAGTCAGTGCAAAATTGTATACATCAAACGTGTATAGCCGGAAAGACACACTTAAGAATGTGCGCGCCATGTCAAAGTCCGAAGCTGAGCGCGTTTGGGGGCGAGTTAGAGCGTTAGATTTTCATGTCATCCCTTCCAACCAGTACAAACAAAAACAACAACAACATCACTCTAAGCAAAACAAAGTAGTGGTGTATTGAACGCTGAGCACCTACAAGTTGTTGTACAACTGGTTCCTTACGCTTCGATAAGCATGCGTATGTAGCGGTATCGCAGAAGCTGTAATGTCTTTTTGTCCAGATACCCAAGTTGCTCAGCACCGCAAAATAGCTCAAACACCAGGAGCACATTCACCCCACAACTGTAGCTGTCTGTTTGTACATCTAGTCCAGGATCGTAAATTATACTGCAATATTCGCTTCTTCTTGGCGCCAGCCTTCAGCAGCTCACTCACTGTCCCAACGACATCTGGTTCCAGAGCTATTCGATTATGTGGGTACTGCTCAAATGTGTGCTTGTGAAGAGGATGATTATGCTTCAAGCGCGTCGAAGTAATCCGCAGCGAAATTTTAGGTACCGTAGTATCGACAACTTGCACGCAAGCATTAATCTACGTACACAACACATGCATGCCATTAGACAATCTACCACCCAAATTACACCCAACTGATACAATGGTACCCAACTGAGACCCAACTCGGGGAAACTACATATATCGCACCTGCACATCGCACTCAATAGACCTCGACTGCTGTCGCTTCCTCATCCCCTGTCCTCGTGCCTTGTACTTACCAGCATGGGTACATACAAATGTCTTGCCGTAGTAAATTCATTCATCCGTAAGAATTGGCTGCTTCGAGCCGGGATTTGCTCGGATTAATTTGTTCCGGACCTCGACTTTGTTGTTCGTCCGGGCTCTAAAACACTATTTAGTCACAATAAAAAACAATCCATCAGTAGTTATGCCACTTGTAATGTGAATCCTGGCTAGCGGCGATAACAAATACAGTCAAGTGTACCTGATACGTTTCCCTTGAATACTGTTGAAGGTAGCCCTCCAGGTCTTCCCAAGAATCAAATTGAGTGCGCTGAAGGGGTGGTGCCTCTGTTGTTTGCGGTGTGGAGTCGCTCGAATCCGTGTGTACTGTGCTGGAAGTGGCCGACGACTCCTCAGTTGAATCTATCCACTCCTCATCGCTACACCGGATACACTGAGGCTCGGAGTGGTCGCTTCGCAGGCTCCGTAAGCCTCCAGCACCGGCTGCATTTGACGCGCAGCAGCCCGCGCTAGTGGCTTCCATACTGCTCTCGCTGTTCACCCCACCCCCCCCCCCCACTTTCGGAATGAGTGGTAGTTGACAATGATATACACGTATACATACTTGACGGATATCGAAATTTCTGTCGACCGGGCCTCTTCTGGGGTAGGGGAAAATCTGGTCGCGATTTACGACGCTGAGTTGGTGCACTACTCACTCCCTTATTTATTTTCTGCTTTGATTAGCATTAGAAAAAATTGCAATATTCGGCATCCCTCGTGATGATGGCTTTGTTAGCAGGAGTAACCACCTTTTCGGGATAATAATTGAAAATTATATGTAAGACTCATATCCCCTCAGCATACCGCGGAGACGGTCGGAGTTGTGCCGGCCGCCACGGAGAAGGCTACTTCAATTTAATACATAGCTGTCTTAGAAAAGCCGTGTCATGGATTTTAACTTCTGAATTTGAACGGTGCCTCTAGATCGACACCTACACAGCCAGCACACAAAACCCACATGAGCATAAAGGTCGAATATCAATGTAGCAAACCAAGATACCATTATGCACCAGTGTCATCTGCAAAATGACCGAAATCCACAGGAAGAGGTGGCCTTGGAGTGTGGCTACTTGCGTCTCGAGCACAAAGGCAAGTTGGTACAACGGCGAGAATCCAAACTTCCGTTCTCAGTACAATCAATAACCCGGTGAACGATGCGAACTCTACTATCGAGTAGAGAAGGAGGTTCGTCACAGCTCTCGCAAACTTTTCGGGTGATAAAGAGCGTGTATGCGGATAAAACGCGGCTGTCGGAAGATGGTAAAGGAAGGCAAGATACGCTGCGTACAAGACCGGGATGGCACACTCGACGTACTCGCCCATGACGACATACTCAGAGTGAAAGAGCGTCTGGAGTGCGTTTTGAGCGTCTTGTACTGAAGCATCTTGTCTTGGTGGAGAGGCAGACCTGCGGAGCTTGGACTGAGGCTCGGTTTGATGAGTTGAAGCTTTACTTGTTGCGATCATTGGCGACTCAGGCCCAGACATCACGCTGTCCGATAATTGTTGCGCTGGTACAACTCGGAGTGTGTTGGAGGCGTTTTTACCAGCGACCAAAGCTAATGTTGCGTTGAGGATTGCCCAGTCAAGTTCTCCCGTCTTCTGAGGATGATTTGTAATCGACGAAGACGCTGACATGGGTTCTATCTGAGTCGTTGCTGTTGGTACTACCGATAAACAGTTAGCAGAGTCCGCATCTCGGACATTTCTCCTTTTTGCATGCAAAATATCGTTTAGGTATCTTGTACTTTCCATCGATATTGGCAGCGGGAGTGGGGCGCAGACTCGAATCGGTACAGGCGATCCACTAGTTGAGTGAAAAACGTCTCGTATCAGGGCCAGCAAGCCTTCTAGGAAGTTCTTTTTGGGCGCGTTCATAGACTGCAGTCGTCCTTTGGTGGAATCTAGTTGGAAACGACAACATACAGGACGTTGCACACATCCACGGAAAACACGACGATCAGCCCCACACACTCTTTGAGGTGAGCTGACGCCTTGGCGATCACTTGTTTCACCGAGAATTTGACGAGTGGTAACACAAAAATGAAAATCGACTGCTGGGTGGCGGAAAGCTGGTTGAAAATGGCACTGAAAGTCGGGTACGCTATGGCGAGAGCCCCTTGAGCAGCAATTACCGTCATCTGGGAGGAAAGCTGATGGCGTAGCACTGGCGAGTTACGGAGGACGCTAGGTCCGATACTGAGTATGAAGAAAATCATATAAAACAAGACAAACGGAGCTATCGTCAGCACATAGCCGAATGGAGTCGGAAACTTCCACAAAACGGCAATTAAAATTGTGAGCACCACGTAGCATGTGCACGAGCCGATGCCAGTGACTACGACGCCCGTTCTGGACATCACCCTAGGCTCGATCATTTCTTTGACTTGGAACACGGCTCCAAAGGCTATCGGTAAAGATGACACGTACAGTCTGATCCAGAACGCGTAATTTGCCTTCCAACCCTCGTCCGGGGGTCTAAGGGGGATGCATTCAACCAACGTGGCCATAGTGAACGACGGGGCGAGTGACAAGACGCAAACGAAGAAAACGCGCATCGGAGATGTTCGCTCGCAATAATCTCGCAGCGAGAGAAGACGCTGAATCGAGTACCGCGCCTGGTGACCAACTTGGAGGAGACTCCAGTAGTCTCCAGCCGCCTGAAAAGCTCGATCAAATCTATCAGTCACAACAGCAAGAAGCTGTGGTCTTTCAAGTGCGACCGGGTGCACCTTAGAGCTTGAGACCATTTCCCAGGGCTGCTGAGATGTTGAACCGGCTGTGAAAGTTGGCTATGTTAGCGCTATTCTTGATGCTGTAAGTTCGATTTATTCCCAACATAGCTCTGTTCATCACTCTGCGATGGCATTTTGTGGGAACGAACCTGGTATCGTACAGCGCAAGTTCACTCAAAGTTAGGTTTGGGAGGGCAATCCAGAGAGAAGGATTCTAGTGAAATTATAAAACCAAATCTACAACTACGCTTCCCTTGTAACTCTGAACCTTGAAGATGTGTCGGTCTCCTTGTCCAGTACTGCTCGAAAGGCGTGAGCGCCAACAGAATTGTGCTGGGAACGTGAAGGGATTGGGCTGCATTGGGGGCGAGCAAGTGCTGTTCTACTTAAACGGGGCATCAAGATCAACACCTTCATCATAATGCAGCATACAATGAGTGCGATTCAACAGAGCCGCAAGAGCGATAAACTTAACGTTGTGCGCCAAGGTGAACTGAAGGACGCACAAAACCCACACGAAGAGCAGACTCTGCAACGTCTGCGCTTGAGTTTCCAATACGAATGCCACTTGATACAGCGGCGAGAAGCCAAACTTTCTCTTTAACAAAACGCTAGCTCCAATAAATGACGCAAACTCCACGAGCCCGTAGAGCGCCATGTTTTCAAGAATCGTATTCAACGTATCGGATGTTATCGACCGCATATGAGGGTAGTACGCGGCCGTCGGAAGGCGGTAAAGAAGGGCGAGATATGTTGCATACACGACCGGCAGGACGCACTCGACGTATTCGCTTAGCAAGATGTATTCCGAGTGAAATAACACTTGGAGAGCATCTTGGATCTCTTCAGCAGCATGCTTCCGAAGCATCTGGCTGTCGATTTTGGGAGATAGCACTCGCTTTGTCGTCGTTGCGATTAAGGATTCACTGCGTCGAGGTACCTTTATCTTTGGCAGACGTGACTTTGGAATAAAATTGATCGAAGCTCTTGGCTTGATCAGCGACACTTGGAACTGCCAGTTACCTGTCAGAAATGCTGGCGTGAAATCTGCATCATCTTTAGTACATGTATTCCCGGCAAGGTGGCGGATGTCCGATAAACTTGATTGTCTTCGGAACGTTACGGGCACGACACTGCGGCTTGAAACGCACGTGGCTCTGCTTGCGACGGCATCATTGGATTCACCGCACAGTTCCGACATTAGCTCTTTGCTATCCACTGATAGCGGTAAGGGGAACGGGGCACATACGCGGATTGGCGTCTCAGTGCTCCGAAGCGCTTGACGCGCCAATCCTGGCAGTACGTGAAGATAATTCTTGTCTTTAAGCAGCGACCTCTGTGATTTATTCGCTCTGTAATGCATTGAGGAAAGTGCAGCTACGATGAAAGTGACATCTGAACTGACCATGAACAAGGTTGTGATTGACGAGACGGCGGTTTGCATGCAGATGACCGAGTAGAGCACGTTGCACACGTCTACGGAGAAAATGATCATGGGGCCGACGTATTCTTGCAGATGAGCACATTGCTTGGCGATGTACTGTTTGTTAAGCATCTTGATAAGCGGTAGCACGAGGACGAAAGCAGCCTGCTGGAGCCCTGATAACTAGCGAAAAACGGCGAAGAATGGAGGGTAACATGCCGCTAGAAGGCCTTGTGCCGCAAGCACGGACAACCGGGGGACTATTTGGTGGCGTAAAGCTGAGTTGATTGAAAAAAGTTGGATGGCAAGACCAAAGCTCCCCATGAAGAGGAGCACGAACGGACCCACCATGACGACGTAGCCGAAAGGAACTGGGCTTTCCCAGGACGCCGCCAACGTCAGGGCACATACGACGTATTCAATAGCCGTTCCGAATCCAACTCCGACTGTTACTTTGGTGGAAATGATACCCGGAGGAAGTACCTGCTTCACCTGGAGCACGCCACCTATAGCCATGGGAAAACTGGAAAGGAACAATCGGATCCAGAATGCGTAGTTGGCTCGCCAACCATCGGAAGGAGAAGCCAACGGAATACACTCAATGAGTATCGCAACCGTAAAAGCAGGTAAAGGAGCGAGTGAACACACCAAAACGACTCTGAGCATTGAGACTCGTTGGCAATAGTCACGTAGAGCCAGCATCCTCTCGACAGAGTAGCGTTCTCGATGGCCGATCTGGAAATGATTCCAGCAGCTTTTCCCTTTGTGGTATGTTTCTAACAACCGGGAGATGACAGTTTGATGTCGTGGTTGGCCATGAGGTGGGGAGGGTCGCACTTTGATACCAACCATGGCGATCTGGTCAAAATGGAAGACTTACGGGAGACACTTCCGCCCACATAGTGGTCATCACGACTTTCGCCCGTCTTAGATGCGTTGCGCCCTATCAATAGCCGTCCATTTCAATACACCGATAAAAGCACGTAGGAGCAGAAGCCATTGTAAATCTGAAATCTGTTGAAGACCCACAACCTCGTTAACTCGCACCGGTTTCTGCCCTGCTGACGTACTTGGCACCAGATGGCTGGACCTTTTGAAGACGCTGGTGACGAACGCGCAGCGTTGGCCGTCACTCTTGACACAAAATAATTCCAGCCAATGCAGCGCTTGTACATGAATTTACGCCAGCTTGGACGAGATTCTCATGCCAGAGCTTGTCCCGACCCCCAAAGATTCCGCGACGTGGCCATTTCGCTGCTCGGCGTGTCTCTGGCCGCGTTTGTCCGATCGAATCCCGCGGTCGAGCTGACGACACCCTGCTTGGTTTCGTTTCGATGAAAGGGACGTCCGCCCACCTCATCGCCACAGCGCGCAAACTCTATTGCAACTTGGCGCCGCCACCAAATCACGACAGGATACGAACATGGTTGTGTACAGTATATGTTTAAAAATTCGCACTCCGAAATGCATAGGGAATAAAATAATTCTGCGATTGGTCCGTTATTTCTTGTAATTTCACATAGCCGGGTCTCCTTTCCTAAAATTACCTACGTGGCCAGTCTCCAATGGATCCACGTCCCCTTCATTCTCCGATTAGCAGGCTCGAGCTCAAGACCATCACTCTGTCGTCATGGCCTCCACGATCGCGTCGTTCGCCAACTTCCTCAAACAGTCGAAGGCGCACGCCGTGGACAACCGCGAAGTGTTGATCGCTGGCGTCTTGTACAAGAAACCGGAGCGCAATTCGCTGCTCTGGAAGAAACGCTACTGCGTCATTTACGCCGGCGAGCTGCAGATCGTCTACTTTTTGTCCCTCGAGGACTTTGAGAAGCGCGCAATCCGCGGCAAAATCCCCTTCAGCTCCATCCACCCGTGGGACGGCAAGCCCAACGGCTTCCAGTTCTACACACCCGCCGACAACTGCTTCCGCGTGTACACGGACTCAGCCGAGGAACAGCAGAAATGGATCGACACCATGCAGCAATGTATCGACAACGCGCCTGACAAAAAGGACGGCGAGAAGGTCGAGTACACGCGTCCCGTGGCCTCGTCCCCTTCTTCGTCCCCCAAGGGTGCGAGTTTCCGCTCCAAGCGCAGCGACTCGTGGCGGGAGGAGGACCCGGACGTCCTTTCCATGGCAGTCGAACTCGAGGATCTTCGCAGTGAAGTGACGACACTCAAGGCCGAGCTGGCCTCGTACGAGCAGGCCGAGAAGAAATACGGTGCGGAGATCTCGGCAGCTCGTACGCGTCGTGGCTCGGTGCTGGATGACGGTACGGAGCTCAACATTGAGCCGAGGGAGATGGAGCGGATGCGTGCCATCTTCAACCTCTTCGACGTGCAGGGTAATGGCTGCATTAGTGAAGACGACCTCATGGACCTCCACGCGAAGCTAGGAGAGCCCATCTCCAACGAAGACGCGCGTGAAGCCATCTCGTACATGCACAGCAAGTCTGCCACTGGCCAGATCGACTTTAACTCGTTCATGAAGTGGTGGAACGACGACCACGCGGCTGACAACCAGACGGAAGCCATGCGTCGCTACCAGGCCAAGTTCAAATTCCTCAAGGCGCGTATCGCCAACCCGGAAGTGGGGAACATCGAGACGGAGGCCGTGGGCGCCTTCCCGAGCTTCGAATTCCGCGTCAACTTCTACCACACGGGGCCCAATGGAGAACGTCAGCAGATCTCGCCCTGGCACGACATTCCGCTGTACAATCCGGACGGCACGGTGAATTTCATCTGCGAGATCCCCAAGTGGACGCGCAAGAAAATGGAGATCGCCACGGGTGAGCCTTTCAACCCCATTAAGCAGGACACGAAGAACGGCAAGCTGCGTGAATATGGCTGGGGAGAGATGATGTTTAATTACGGAGCGATGCCCCAGACGTGGGAGGATCCGTCGCATGTGACGGAAGGCACGGGCTGTGTGGGAGACAACGACCCTATCGACGTCGTGGAGATCGGAACCAAGCAGTGGCGTACTGGCTCCATCGTCCAGGTCAAGATCTTGGGCGTTCTGGCGCTGATTGACGACAACGAGACGGATTGGAAGGTCATTTGCATCAACGTGGAGGACCACTACGCCCCGCTCATCAACGACGTGGCGGACATCGAGGCGCACATGCCTGGCTGCATCACGGCCATCCACGACTGGCTGCGCGACTACAAGCTGCCGCAGGTCAACAAGTACGGCTACGACGACAAGTGCATGGGTCGCGACTTCGCTGAGGCCACTGTGGCCGAGACCCACGAGTTCTGGAAGCTGCTTATCGAGCAGCGCGGCGGCCAGGCCACCGTCTAAGCAGCTGCAGAGCTCTCTCCTCTCCTACTGGAGGAATCGTAGACAGGACTGGAAAAATACATGTAAAAAACACAGCACGCTTACAAAAATACACAAAAACCCACAGTTTCTTACGCTCAGCTCATTGCTCCGCTTTATCGATTGACTAGACGTCGGATCTTGTGTTCGTCTCTTCCAAGTGACGTTGAGGTGCTGGAGTTCCGGACAGGTTCTGATCCCTTCGTAGCCACCATGAAAAACTCAGGGGGCTGAAAATACGCGTCTTGATGGACTTGCAACTCTGCTAAAATAGCGAATCGGAGGCCGAAAATGGAAGTTGAAGGCCCATGTGGCTTGTCCGGTGACTACCGTTGATGTGCGGCCGGCTTCAGCCTCGTCCTCGGGTATCAGATGGCCTGCGATGCCCCAAACAGCTCCGAGGACGGGGTCATTCAGGAATCTGCCGCTCTGTGGTGATTCCAAGCGCTCGACTACAAATAAAAAAACAGTCGCCCCATGTCTCTGGAGGTTGCCATCCCGGCCGGATGCGAGCTGGTCAAAGACCCCGCGCCAGAGCTTCTAGACAGTCGACGATCCCGATCTCCGTCGTCCCAAGACAGTCGTCCAGCCTCTCCGACTTTCATTGAGCGCGAGGGAATGGGCACCAGCAGCTCTATGATCACAGCAAGCATCACGTCCGTGTCCACCACATCAACAGCGCTCGATATGACCACAAACACGGAGGAATCCGACACGCCAGAGGCCTCTCCGCCGTCCAAAACCTTCGACAAGGCAACGAATTTGGCCATTCTAGAGAAACGGATGCGTATCGGCAAAACGCGGACGAAAAGCCTCTCCAAGTACAAGAACGTCGAGCGCAGCTTTCGAGCCCCCGAGGGCAACGTAATCAACCTCCAGCACGAGCAGTACGCGCTCACGTACGGCATGATGTGCGGCATCCGTGACTCTGCAGGCCTCCAGAAACCGTTCAAGCAGCGCCTGACCATGGACGACTTTATGCTGGTGGACAACAAGATCTTTCCGGCCAACTCGCAGCTCCAGCACCCCTTCAAGTTCAAAGATTACTCGCCGGACGTGTTCCGCCAAGTGCGTCGTCGCTTCGGCATCGACCTGGCCGACTACATGTTGACGCTAAGTGGGGACTTTAACTTCATCGAGTTCATGTCCAACTCCAAGTCGGGCCAATTCTTTTTCTACTCGCACGACGGGCGGTTCATGATCAAGACGCAGACCAAAGACGAGTCCAAATTCCTGCGTCGAATCCTGCCGCACTACTACAAGTTCGTCATGGAGAACCCCAACACGTTGATCACGCGCTTCTACGGGATGCACCGTGTCAAGATGCACCACTTGAGGCGGAAGATGCACTTTGTCATCATGGCCAGTGTCTTTGATACGCCATTAGACATCCACGCTCGGTTCGACTTGAAAGGCTCGCGCGTGGGACGCCATGCGTCTCCGAAAGAGCACGAGCGAGGCAGCGCAGGCGTGTTAAAGGACAATGACCTGTTGGAGAAAGGGTTCCACTTGCAGATGGGGATGGCTCGACGCGCGATTTTCCTGGTTCAACTGCGAAAAGATGTCGAGTTCTTGAAGCAAATGAAGATCATGGACTACAGTCTTCTCATCGGCGTGCACGACTCTGGCTGTGAGCTACAGAACGACCTGTACACAGGCACACCCACCAGTGATAGCTCGGAGAGCGTCACGTCGGACCAAGGAGGCAGCTCCAGGTCGTTGCCGGCGTCACCTGTACGCTCAGACCCCGAACTGACTGCAGTTGCTCCGTCGCGACCATATCGCTCGTCGTCGATGCCCGAGAACGACATTGAGCTGCAGCCTTCTCCGGTTCTCAGCGCTATTTCGTCCATTCAGACGCGACTCGCTCTGTCTCCCCCGAACACGCCGACAGGGAGTGAAGGTCGCACGAGTCTCGATCTGGACTCGGACAACGACTCGGAGACGAGTAGCGACGGAGGGTTTAGCTTTGGGAGCGCCTTCGGAGACTTCTCGCCAGCCAATCGAGGGTCGTTTGGATCGTTGCCATCGACTCCCCGAGGCTCCGGGTCGACCATGGCGCCTCTGTCTCCTCGTCTACTGGATACTGCGGCCTACGAGTACTCAGAGTCGGTCTTCTGCAAGGACGAAGGAGGCATCTACGGACGGGACCGTCACGGTCGTAAGAACGGATTCGTGTATTTCCTGGGTATTATCGACATCCTACAGCAGTACAACACGCGAAAGATCGCAGAGACGTTCATCAAGGGTCTGCGTCACAACCGCAAGCAGATCTCGTCCGTGAATCCAGATTTCTACGGTGACCGGTTCATCGAGTTCATGGAGAAACACGTGGTGCAGGACGACACTCTCATCTCGCCTCGTCCAATGCCTTGTCCGTCTCCTACCGCCAGTTTAGACTCGTTACCGCGCATGGAGGATGACGCCTGCTAGATCAGTATTAGTACCTACCTACAGCGTAGAGAGGAGGGAATATTTACACCATCAAACTCGCTTGATGCTATTACATTAGTGGGCTACGGAAAAGTAGCAGAATGGGTTGATTTGCGGTAAGTTATATTTATCCAATTTTGATTAGTTTTTTCACAAGCACTCAAAGGAACCATGACACGACTGCCCAACTTGTCTCGATGTACTCGATATCTTCTCCAACTTGGTTTTTGATCTCTTATACCGTAATTTTGGATCCTCCCATGTCTTTCACGGTTCAAAGCACAAGTTACATCTTGTAACGTACGCTTAGATCGATGCAGTCGACACGCTAGCACCAGCTTATATAGATACCACTGAAGTTGCGCTTGATCCGAAAATGTCCATGCCACCGGTGAGCTAATTTCTTCGTCAAGCCCGGTTTGACGCGTTCCATGTACAACCACTCCCGGCTCCCAATCTCAAAAAGAGATCTCGGTGGAGCTCTTGCAGGATCTTCCATCTCTTCCGAAGCTTCTGGAGGGTCCGCCGAGTGTTCGTTTCCACTTGGTTGAGGTACAGCAGCTTTTTCCAGTCGACTCAGAGCATCATAATGCTTTTTAGCCCTTCGCGCCTTTTCTACAGCCTGATAATCTTTGGCCATAGTGAGGGCGACTTCATGTTGTCGGTTGATCTCACGCCGCCACGCCAGTGCGTCAGACTGCTCGCCGAGTCCTCGTTTGAGTGATGACGACATTGCCCGCAACGTCGACTGCGCATCCCAACCATGAACGAGGTAGAACGGCGTTTCCTTCCTCGTAGTGTCTTGAGAAGTATTAATAGCAAATACTAGCTTCTCCGCGATTTCGTCCCAATCTTGTTGTAGAGGGTATTCCGCGTACACCCGTACGGACCCCATCACTGACTTCACCGAGCGTTCCTGCTGTCCATTAGCCTGTGGTCGATAGCGTAAAGTCGCTCGTGATCTTGACTGCATCATCTCTGCAAATGCTTGGAACACCTCGCTCATGAAGCGTGGATCACGGTCGTGCCTTATCAGTGATGGGGCTCCGAACCGTCGGTACACACATTCTTCGAGCACTTGAGCAACACTCAGTGCAGTCGTATCTGACATAGCTTTGGCACTAACGAATCCCGTGAACGAGCACTGAAATAGGAGCAACGCCGTGTTGCCCCTGCGAGATTTCGGTAGTGGGATCACAAAGTCCATCGAGACGATCTGGAAAGGTCGTTCGGCTAGTACGTTGCCAGGTGAGTATCCACGAAGCTGTGGACGGCTTTTACTCGAGCTGCAATCTGGACATGACTTCACATGCTTCTCCACGTCAGCGTACAAGCCGATCCAATAATAATCGGACTTAACGCGATGGAACGTTCTCGCCACCCCTTGATGTCCTCCTTCCAGCGAGTCGTGACAGTTCTGCAAGACCTCTTGAATCATCGTTGTCGGTACCACAAGCCGCAGCTTGGTCTCCTCTTGCCAACCGTGGTCGTACCGACGATTCAATCCAAGATAGTGAAGCACGCCGTCTTCTGATAACACGAACCGGTCAGCGTATTTCCAGGCATTTCGAGCTTTTTTGTAACTCAGCTCTTGTGCTTGGCCCTGAAGCACCTTCTTGATGTTAAACCACTTCTGCTCCTCGTCTTGTGCCACCAGTATCCGTCTGCGTCGATCCCGCTGTATCGCTACCGGGTCAACATCTTCCGCATCGGGAAATGCCGCTGGTACAGTCTTGTGAGGATGGTCTGGCAAATCTTCGCCGAATGAATCTTCGGTGGACGTCTCTCGTCGTTCTTCATGCTGTTCTTGAGCTTTTGAGACATCCTCCGAGTGTTCATCTGTAAACCTGACGCGTTTCTTGGCTTTCGTCTGTCGCCGAGTCATCACTGCTATATTACCATAATCGCACTTTGGTGAGCTGTAATCAACCACGAAAATTTCGAAAGTTACCCACTTTGAAGACTCGCTGCCTGACAGTACATGTACTTGACGCTCTGCTCCTCGTGACGAAACATCTACCGAGTCTCCATCCGGCTCGTAGATCATTTCCTGGATGCGGTTCAGCGATGCCAATTCCGACTTGCGAGTTTCAGCCAAGATTACCCGACTGACCTTCGATTCCAGCGCTTCAGTGGCTAACGAATCCGCGGCCGCGTTGTATTCTCGTACAACGTAAAGATATTTAACTGATCGAAGCTTGGCCGTGAGTTCCTTGTGAGTATTCAGCAGCGCTAGCAAAGTTTCCTTCCTGCATGCGATCACCCCTAGTGATTGTTGAATCGCGAGCCTTGAGTCACCAGCGATGACTAAATCCTCGGCACCGTGTGCAATAGCAGCCTTGACGCCGTTAATCATTTCTGTGTATTCTGCCTCATTCACCGTGGTGGCCGAAGTAAGCGTTCGCAGCAATCACTATCTTCCACTCAGGAAGGCTCCACAACACCCATGAACAACTCCCGTAGCCACCGTACGTCTCTGTCTTCGCTGATCCGTCAAATGACATTACGAATCCACTGTAATTACGGGGAAGCCTGGCGTACAGCAATGCGGGGTCCATTCGAATAGTCGGGGAACCCTTGTGTGGAGGTGCCACCGGCGCGAGTGAATATTCCAAGTCGACGAAGCTCGTGATGCTTGACTGCAGGAGCTGTGCTAAGGCGACATCTTTCTCCTTCACGCGCTGCACCTTCAAATGCCACTGCAATAGCATCACTGCGAACTGGACTGCGCGTTCGAAGAGAGACTTCGACTTATGTACCCACTCTAACGTCGAGAATCGTGTATAGACATGTAGCGTCTTTCCTGCCAGCTGACAGTAACAGATCTTCAACAGCAAGAGTAGCGCCAAAACTTCCTTCTCAGCAGGATGGTAGTTCATTTCGGATTCCTTGAGCACACGCCCGAGGAATCGTACGGGTGTACCTTGCCTTCGTGTTCTTGCACAAGCGTCGTGATCAACGCCCATTCATTCGCAAAGAGCATGACATAAACTTCCTTCGAGCAATCAAAGGGCCTGAGGATGGGTGAATGTGAAACACTCGCCTTATGTTTCTCGAAGGAACGACGTGCCACAGAAAGGCCACCGTCAACGGCAAAGTCTTCATACTTAAGCTGGCACAACTGCGCCGCACCGTAGACTGCAAAATCTTGAATGAAGCGGCTGTAGTAATTAACCGCTCCAAGAAACGACTGCATGCCCTTCTTACTCGTCGGAAACGAAAGCTCGTTAATGGCCGCAAGCTTCTTCGGATCAGCCCTGATACCTTCTGGCGAAATTTTATGCGACAGAAAATCCACCTTGGGCTGGCAGAAGATGCTCTTGGTGAAACTAATGCTGATCCGACACTGTGCAAATCTTGCCAGCAATCGGTCCAGCGTCGCCAGGCAGCTGTCGAAATCCTCACCACCGAAGCAAATATCATCCACAAACGATCGTCGACCAAATACAGGTACCAGCGATGATTCGTCCGGTTCCCCGTTCGTAAACATGTCAGCGACGGGGCTGTCGACGAGTTGTAGTACCGGATCGGCCTCCACCGGTGCTTCGCGGTCTGCCGCGAACTTCGTTTGAAACGAACTCTCGGTGCTTGGCCCACGACGCTCCTTGGCCTGTTCTTCAGCTAAACGCATCTTCTCCGAGTATTCAAACCAACCTGCTATAGGTTGAACAAACCCCCAGAGTGCGTTGTCAATCATACGCTGGTAGATCATCGGCGCGTTCTTTAACCCGAAGGGCATGCGTAACCACTCGAAATGTCCGAGTGCGCAGGCAAACGCCGACACTTTACGTGCTCGCAAGGTCATCATGACCGCCCAGAAGCCGCTTGCAGCATCCAACGAGCAGAACCATAGGCAGCGCTCGAGATAGGTCAACAGGTCGTCGACTAGCGGCATTGCATACTCCATGATTGCGGTGATAGCATCCACCATCTTGTAATCAATGCAGAGCCGGATGTCCAGCCCGTTCTTTTTCATCACGATCACGATTGGCGATGCCCATGGACTGTCTGAAAATAAGATCAGTCCTGCTCGCAGCAACGCGCGCAGCAGCTCGTACAGTTTGCCGAGAAATCGTAGCGGCACGCGCCGGGCACGCTGTTTAATTGGGGCGTGCCCCCGTGTGTCGATATCGCATACCGCACCGTAGGCTGGCGGCGGCAGTGCGTTACCACTAGCAATCAGGATGTGCTCGTGGTTCTTTAGCGTCGCGACCAGACGTTCTCGGCGTTCAGTCGACAGCTCAGGATCAGCAACATTGGGTGCATCGCACTCTATTGTCGTGTTGATTTCTTCGGTAAGGTCCGGCAGGAATGCCAACTCCTTCGCGTAGTCTTCTAGGCCAATGTTGTTAGCTGGGTGTTCGTTGAAGTCATTCCTTGCGTTCTCCGTTGCTTCATTTCCTTCGGTTGTTAAATTGAGCGACCGAGATGTACGTCTCGTCCAAAGTCGCCACGTACTCTTCTCTTGACTCAAAATCGTCATCCGCGTTGAGTTAAACCCTCGGTACCGGGTCCATCTCCTTCCCATCCTGGTTTTTCATCTCTGGGCCACCTGCCGAGTCTTTGTTCGCAATGATGAATGCGCAGGCATCCGACATATTGGGCTGTTGACTTTTGTTCAGCGCCTCGGTCGGCCGTTGTCTTGACAGTTCGGCATTCACACCAATCTCGCAACGAACACTCGGTGCCGTATTCAACACCTTCAGCGCGATGTATGCATCCTCGGAATCAACCACCGATGTCTCGTTCGTAAATTTGGCTGCGTATCAGGTGACTCCATTTAATCCAGTGCTGCTACTTGTCGCTTCCGTGGTCACCCCAGACTTGACACGAACACTCGTTGGCGTATGTACAACGTTTACCGGACTCAGTAGTTCGTGTGTACGCGCTACCGAGGCATCGTTTGCAATATTGCCCCCGCCGTGAGCTGTCGTATAAGTATCCAAAGGTTCTTCGGAAAACTGACCCTCGGCCGAGTCCCTGGCTGTCACCCCAGACGCCAGACAGGCCTCCACTCGTTCACGTTCCTCCATGATCATTGTCCAGCACTCTGCACAGGTCAGACGATCACTAGAGTCCATTAGCAAGTCTTCAAGAGGCCATGCTAGCACCCCACTGGGTTCTGGATAGTCCGGTCGCTCGACTGCCGAAGGTTGAGTTGCAAGCCATTGCTCGTAGATTTTGCATTCACGCTGAAACAACCCACGGTCTCTGCAACCTTCGTAAGCCAGCACATGCCAGTCTCACGGTCTCTGCAACCTTCGTAAGCCAGCACCTGCCAGTCTTGGTACTTCTTGGAATCCAGACGCACATAGCCGTCACCTCGCGGCAAATCCCCATCTGGAATCCACATCGCGATCGAGTCGTGTGCTGGTAGGTACACAGTTCGATCAGACACGTCGGTTAACCGAATGCGCTGAGGCTGTCCACGTCGAAACCTCGCCACTGACGGAATTAGCTTGTTCGTTCGACGAACCCACAGTACGTGTTCCTCCAGCCCGACTTGACGCTTCGCTAGTCGATATTCTCGCCACTCGTGTGCTTGAATGTCCAAACGCTCAGGTGGCCCGGCGCTAACATGGGAGCCGTACTCCTCGCTGTCGATCATGTTCTTTGTCTTGATCAGTGGGATTTGAACTTCGTGCGGTATTGCACTGCGCCGTGAAACAGGTCCAACCGGATCCCAGCTGGGATCATAAAGTCGGTCCCGAGTACCACGTCGACGCCTGCACTATGCGCCATTACCCACATCCCGAATTCGTACACCATCTCCCATCCGAGCGTAATCTTGACGCACGCACGTCGCGTCGTAGACACCTTGCCTTCGTTGATTCCTTGAATGTCAATGCGGCGTCCGTGATCGGGTACATCTCGGAGTCGCAATCTCTTGGCAATGGCGTCAGTGATCACACTAACGTTCGCTCCTGTGTCAAGGAGGATCCTCGTTCGCTGGTCGTTTACAGCGCCTTGTACCAGATCTCTCATTCTGATCCGTCGGTCGAATTTCTTGGCCGACCACCACCCCTGTCTCTTGCCAGGGTTCAACTTCATCATCTCGGAGTGACCCTTGGGCTCGTCTCGCGCTGCACTCGAAACCAAGCCGAACGAACCCTCGCTGGTGCCGTCATCAGCATCAGCACACTCCACTCTCTCTCCAACACCTCCACCGAGAATTCTACTCCTCTCCTTTTCATTTTCCATCGCGTTCACACTTGTTACGTAATTATCAGGCCATTCACTCTGCCCCATGAAAGCAAAGATACACTCTGCTTCCATTGAAGGATCGGTTAGCTGTGGCAGCCCGATAGGGACCAACCCAGTTGTAGTTGGCGGGCTGCCTAGTTTAAATGACGTTCTTGAACGACGGCCTTGAGCTCTGGCGGGAGTTCCTCCTTCGTGCCTTTAGTGCGCACGAATTTGGCAAGGTCTTGGAAGTTGCGAAAAAGTTGGCATTGTCCAGCATCGTGGAGTTGTTTGCAGAGCTTGCTTCGCTTGTTACAGTAGTGGGCAGAGCGACTCATGCCGCCGCACACCACGCATGGTCCGTACTGTGAGCGTCGGTTGTCGCGGGTGAAGTCACTTCGACCACGTTGGTCCTGATTGAACCCACGGTCACCACCTCGGCGATCTTGGTTGAATCCATTCTCACGATCAGGCGTGTTTCCACGCGTCTAACGGTTGTCTGAACGTGCGTAGATGTCTTCAGCGGCTGCACGGCGCTCATTTTCGCTAAACGCGGCGAGGTATCGGTCATTTCATCCAATGAGAAATCACCATCCGTATTATCGGGCTGAAAGTCGTTGTACTTCTCTTGGACATCGTTGTAAGAGTTCGGATCTTCATTTGAATACTCGGTGCCTCCCTGAGCAGCTTCACAACCCTCTAATTCAGCTAGTAGGTCATCCACCGTGGCTTCGATGAGCGTCACTCTTGGTTTATTGCGGTTGTCATCGCGGCGACGGTCATCACGCCGGTTGTTGCGGGCGTACGCATCGTCGCGCCGCGTATCACGACTTTTGGAGTATCGATACTCACTGTCACGCTTGGCCATTCTCTCCTTGCCCTTGAGAACATCTTCGATGATCTCTTCGAGCTCGTGAATGTCGGTGACGCGAGCGTGGTAAAGACTCTCCGCCAACGTGTCATCATCGCACGTTGCAAGGAACTGCTGCACGTGTTCTTTTGCGTCGCGACCACTCTTCTCGAAGTGTAAACGGGTGGTCCGAGCGTAGCCATTCAGCCTGCTTATGTAGTCGCACAGATGTTCGTTACGTCCCCGCTTTGCAGAGTAGTAACGGGACAGTGCCGTCTGCGTGAACGGCGAGCAGTAGTAGCAGATAAACGCATCGCTCAGCAGCTTCCACTTGCGCTTCGTCTTCTTCGGAAGTTGACGGAACCAATGAATGGTTCAGTCCCGGAGACTAAGCTCGAATGGAATCCACCATTTGTCGGCATCTGTGTGGGTTCCAGTCATTTCGTAGACGAACCCACGGAGCCACTGCATACAGTTCTCGCTCTTGTTGCGAGAGCCCGAGAACGGCGTGATGCGATCCAATGGTCGGTGCGACGCCATTTCAATCCTCGGTGTCGGGTCCACGTCGTTCAGCGTCGCCAGCTCATTCATCTGACGCAACAACTCGACTTGAGGATCTTCCTCGTCGAATGTACGCACCAAAATGTCATCGTCACTGGACGAACCATCGCTGTCGACTCGACAACGTCCGGCGCCACCCTTGGGAGCTCGCGCACCGCCTCGGCGACCAAGCGAACCCTCGTTACCAGCGTAAACACGTTGCATACGGCTCTCCGAACGTGGCGTAACCATGTGCGAGTCTTGAAAGTACGGTGAAGCTTCGGTAGTGCCAAAGGCACCACGCTCAGCTCCACGCTTGGTCGGAGGCGTACGAACGAGTCGTTGGGGTGTCGGCGGCAGTGGAATCGTGAACGGATCTTCATCTTGAATGATCGTTCGACTCACGGGCTGCTTTCCAGCCTTGAAGTCAACAGCGCCAAACGGCTTCCGAAGCTTCTTCTTCCATTTCTGGAGAGCAGCTCCGGCTTCATGTGGACTCCAATCTTGGAGCAACATCGTCGATGGGTACGTCTCGTTCTTGAAGCCCAGCGACAACAATAGCGGAACTGAATCCTCCGCAACTTGGCTAGTCGACACCGAGTTGACTGGGTATTGAAGCTCCTGCGCAAGCGCAGGATAGTCGGCCTTTCGCTTGGGAATGGGCTTGAACAGCTGCATCCACTCATCATTCTGTATCAGCGCTTGTACGTGGTCGAAACCACGCTTGGCGGCTGGTGTATCACCGTTGGTAGGTGGGCGAGGTGCCTTCAGCAGTGCTGAATGCTTTACACTCGCCACCGAAGGTTTAGAACCCTCGGCCCCATCGTCATAATCTTCATAGGCAGGTATCGGTCCCGCAACATCATCGGGCTCGTCGGCGAGGTTCCTCGAAAGGGACCTGGTCGCCCCGCTCAGCCCCGATGATAGCGTGGCCGTCTCCGGCGTCGCTGCGCCTGGCTCTGGGGCCGGGCGTCTTGTCTTCGTAATCTTCATAATCGCGGGCGTCAGGACCGCTGTCCGCTTCGTCGTCGAAGCTCACTGAAAGCTCGGTGGCGGCTGCAAAGCGCGCAGCCGGGCTTGAACTCTCGTTGCGAGCCCCGCCAGACTTGGCAGGCGTAACTGGTACCGTCGGTTGTCCTTTCGCCATGTTTCTTGTTTTCGTTTTCTTGTTCTTCTTCTCTTGGTAGCTCGTAAAGTGGAAGGCCATACAAACAGCTCACAATGGTCACAATCTGTTCCCGGGTCGCGGCACCAGTTGTGGTGTTGGAATTCCCACGTGAGCTCTAGCTACAAATGTAGTTAGGACGTTCCCACAACAATAAGTCTACTAGGATAGTAAACGATCGTTCAGGCGGACCTAGTTTTGCCCTTGCACCGGGACAAACTGGACCTTGTAAACTACTTATATAGACCAACCAGTAAAAATAAGACCACGCTACTAGCACGAGCAAAGCTAGTATGTGTTATGAATCCTCGTGGTCCCAACAGCGGAAGGGTACCAGGCACGGGTAAGCCTTTTACGAGGTCACCGAGTGTTCAACACTCGGTTGGAAGAATAAAAGGGATGCAATACAAGCAATTCCAGTCGTGAAAATAGGCAACAATACGCCGTCACGTAAAAACCTCCCGATAGTAATCGGCCAATACACAAAGTCTCTTGGCCTTGCCGGATGAACCCTCGCTACAGAGCTGTGAGCTCACCGACAGGCATAACACACTCAAACAAGCTTGACCAGACGCTTACCTTGGAGCTGGACGTCGCTCTGTGTGCTTGAGTGGAAATTCTGTTCTGTATTTATGCTTACCCTTTCGGGTCTATTCCTAATAAGAAGTCCTAATCAAGTATACAAATATCAAGTGAACAATGATCCGTTATGGATCTTCTTGTAAATGCACCGTCGCATGAGTATCTTTAACGGCCCGCGCCCTGTCCCAGACGGTGTACGTGTCTTCCAAGGGTCGCTGAGTCCTCCGCGAACTCATCCCAACCGCCACCGAGGGTTCGCACCGTAGATGGTCAGTTCTTGGCCGCTGAATGCGAATCCGGCCAATCAATTATAATAATAAGGACAGCCTAGATTCAGTGACATATGGACCGTATCCAATATCCGTTGAGCGTTCGGCAGTGACGCCGTCGTGTCCCTTGCACCTTGGCGTCACCGTACATCACATGACCGAGGGTTCATCGCTTGAACATCTTGGGCGGTGTCACGTCTTTGTCGACGGGTGATAATCCGCAACTACGGAGAAATCACTACACCACACACGCCACTCGCTCGACCCCTGCAGCCCTTGCGTTGCGACCTGAACTCACATTGGATATGCTTCATCATCGATTCGGGCACGATAGCAAGCAGGTTCTCCGAAAGATGGCCTCGTCTAACCACGCAATTAGAATGGGCTTCTTACCAGAACAGGAACTGACGCCATGTGATGCATGCGACTTAGGTACGAAGCGCCGTGCTACATTAAAAATGGGTCGTCGAGCTGACATGGACGGTTACAACAACGTCGGGCACAGCGATGTAGCTGGACTAACCGAATGCTTTTCAATTAAGTTGGAGCGCTGCGTTCTAATCTTCGTCGACGGCTACTCGCGATATTGCACAGTTCACTCTTGCGGCACAAATCCGAGGTGTTCCAGTGCTTTTTCGACTACAAAGCTGCGGTTGAGCCAAAGCACAATCGAGCGATTCGTCGCTTTATCAGTGATAATGGTGAAGCTAAATCTTGACGGGGACTTCGTGAAATATTGCCGTGGACAAGGCATCCAGCGTGAAAACTACCATCGTGCGCGCTCCTGAGCAGAATGACATGGCTAACATTCGATTTCGCATTCTATTCAATAAGGTGCTAGCAGTACTGATATCTAGTGGATCTACAAAGCAGCTCTGGGGTGAAGCCGCTCAAGCCATGGTGTTTACACTCACAATCGCACCCTCGCTTCCGGTATCGGTACGCCTCCTTATGAGCTGTGGCATGGCCATCCACCTGACGTCAGCAGCCGTTGCACGCTTGGATCTCTAGCGTACGTGGGTGCCACTTCCAAGACGAGTTCACGTGGAAGACCAGGAGAAAAAAAAAACACTATATGCGAAGGCAATTCGTGGTGTGTTTGTTGGCTACGCAGCCAGCCGAAAAGGATGGACGATCCTCGACTGTGACCAAGGCGCGCCCATCGCGTCAGTCCACGTGATACTCGGTGAGAGTAGATCAGCGGCAGCTCGCGATCTTAACCAGCAAGAGTTTTGCAAGCTGTCGGTGAGGCATGCTCTTTATTTTTAGTACTATTCCCGAACAGCAACTTCTGAAGTCGATTTGCTGTTTTATGGTCCTGTGGTCGACCAAAGAGAAGCCGCCAATGACAAGGTACCTCTTAAAGATTTCGTCGCTGGGTTTGATATGGACTTTGTTAACAGCGCGACGATGTGGCCACAACTTGTAGCTCATGCCAACACTGCTTGCCGCGTCGTTAGCTCCCGGAGTTGACGAGCTGCCATCACCTTGTTGCCTTTCGGTGGAGTCCCCTCTCGATGTTGATATCGAGTTTGTGTCGTCTTTCGGGGTCGACACGTCCTTGTTACCTCAACGCCTTTAGGCGGAGACCAATCGTGAATTTTGAACCAATCACGACCGTGTCAACTCCCAGAGACACGCCGACATCACAGCTACTGTCTGTAGCTGGAGTCCCTTGCATCTCTGATGCATCAATTCCCGGGACCGATGCACCACCGTCACAGCTCTTGCCTGTGACTTGAAGTTCTTTCATACTTGATCGATCAACTCCTCGAGTTGATACGGTCATTATAGTATGAACTCAAATCTGAATTCCGATTTGAGACAGACCCAACGACTGCCTCAGTCGTTGCGACTTGTGAATGGGCACCGGAGGCCGCATCGTAAGATGCTGCCTCAACGGTGGGAACGAATGCACCTCGCGGTGCATGCGCGACACTGACCGGGCGTTCTCTGTCACGTTGTACACTTCTCCCAGTTGATCACTGGATCATGCCGTGCAAGCCACGGCATGCCCAATACCAAGTCAAACTTATCGTCCAGCTCCAGAACGATGCGATCTTCCACAAACACCCGGTGTTTGTTCAAGAAGCGCACGTGTACTACGCGCTTCTCCGCTCTTATGGTGACAACTGTTGCCAACCGTACCTCCAAAACACTTCGACGTATTTTAACTTCCTCGAAATTAAGCTTCGGGGGACTTTCCAGTCGAACAAAGATGTTCGACGCACCTGAGTCAGCTAAAGCAGGAAGAGAGCCTACGTCACTTTCAGGATCACAAGATTTGGCTTTTCATGTTTGCTTCTTGCAGCGAGAATCCCTCTCGCTGGGGGCTGCAGTCCTCAGTGTCGCATGTCCGTTGTTGACACGCCCGACTGCAATACCAGTAGGGCGCCCCGCGCCTACTGCTTCTACACACTTTTGATTGCACACGGCGATGCCCGGCATCGCCCCGTGGGCCCCTGGCCGAGTGCACAGGCGCTGTGCACTCACGCGCAAAGTGTCCGGTGTATTCACATCGAAAACACCGCACTTGTCCCCCAATACACTGTTGGCGTCCAGCAGCGGAAGCGTTCGAGAGGTCTATAGTCTCTGGACCTCCCGCTCTCATTATCGGACGTGCTATCATCGGCACGTTCGCATGCAGCTTAGCCTGCATCAGGTTAAACTCCTCTTGCATCACAAGAGCGAGCAATCGCAGCTTCGAGAGTCCTTGGGTACTCTCGGAAGCGATAGGTCTTAACATATCCATCCATTAAGCCCTTCATGAACGTGACGACTTTTGTCCCCTCGTCGGTCGGGTCGGTTACGATGCTCGAGACCAAGTACCGCGCACGTTGGGCGTAAGCATGAACGTCATGCTTACCTAACTGCAGGGCGAGAAACTCTGCTCTCGGCCAGAACTCATTCTGTGGGGGCTCAAACGCTTGTCTGCGTTCCTCCTTCAATATCGCATACGTGTTAAAGCACGTATGATCTGTGAGCCGGCTGCCATACGCCCAGCTCCTCGCTCGTTCGCCAAGGCATGGCATGGCGAACGCAGCCTTCGACGGTTCGTCAGTGATGTGACGAACCGCTATGGTAGTGTCGAGTTCGACAAGCCATCGGAGAAGAGGCTCGCCCTCTTCCCCACGTAATTGCTCACGTGCTGGTTCAACGACTGCACGCGCGGTGTCGTCCCGGACGAGACTTTCGTAGCAGCATCGCGCTGCTCGCTCACGATGAATCCCAGAGCAACACCGTGCTGCTCGGTCGGCGACAGCGTACGTAGCATTGTCACTACGGCTGCATCTTCAATGACTGTTGACAGTCTTTGGAGAGCTTCCCACTCTGGATCCGCCCAATGGGGACTGTCTGCACGCACAATGTGCGTGGCAGAAGCATTCGGTCTACGCATGCACGGATTACTGTCCATGGGTTGGTTCCCCGCCCCGTGCTCGTATTCCATACGAACTCGTTAGTTAGTCTGTCGTTAGACGGACTACAAAGTGCTACCAGGTGTAATAGGCCTACGTTAAGCCCACTACTTCGGCTTACACGTTAACGCACGTGTATGAGGAAGCGTAAGTTGCGTTTCACTAAGATTAACAATACTTTCGTCCGAAAGTATAGATTTACTTAAAATAGGAAAGCAAAGCCGATTTTCGGTAAAAATGAGAGCTGCTAATTTGTTTGTTTGGGTTTTCCTTCTATTCGAATACTCTAAATGAAAGGTATTTATTAACGAATGGCTGACAGAATCCTATTATTCTAATTGGTTGAAAATATTGACTTTCAACCAATGAATGCCTTGAATGCATGCAGAGCCATTGATGTGTCTCACACCAATGTGGAAAACCTCTTTCGTAACCAAGTGGCTATGTGTAGCCACTTGCGTGAACCATTACAAGCGCAAAGTGCAATTTTTTTTACCTGTTTGGATTGACAAAACACGATTCATGATTTTCCATAAAACAAAACTCGGTTTCAGAGAGGCACCGAAAGACAGTGTGTCTTCTGTTTCCCCCAAAAAGTAAAGTGTCATTTTGGTTTTCGGATTCTTGATCCATCATCGGATTTTGACGCATTAATCGTAGAACAATCTGAATTTCTAACATTTAATTTGTCAAAATATTGCCTTCTAGCAGATCGCCGGGGCACTTCCAGATTTCCGCTCCCCCTCCAAGAAGGAGAACCCAGCAAGCTAGATGCATATCATTCGTGAGGCTACGGGTGGTACCCCCAACGTCACTGCTGGTACCGACTTGGCCTCAGCGGCTACCCTCAACACAGCTATGTCCAGTGTGGCGGCCTGTGCGCTGACAAAGTTCGGCTGTCGTCAAGAACACAAACAACATATCAAAGCTACCGCCGTGGCATCGAAGCCTGGATTTGAACATCGCAGGATCAGCCGGATCGCTTTTTCGTGAAAAATGGAACGCTTAAGGGGCAGCTCGATATGGACATCTTTACTCCAGAGCACTTCGAAGCGTTTTACTGGCCAAGATGAGCGACGCTACTCGATGCCTAAAGGTCACGACGCCGAGTGGATATTGAAGTGCTTTAAAGGACATTTATAGACAGAGACGACTGCCACTTCCAGCGGAGTATGCAGACGACTTAAACACATATGTTGGCTGGTCTTAAGAGTATTGAAGCTTTACGCAATCAACATGTAGCTGGAGACGCTAGAAATTCCAATAAACAGCCCTACCCTATTTTGTATACGATAACGTATGCTAGCCGACATTGGTAATATCGGATGGCGCGTTTTACCACATGGTCTTGGTGCTGCAGTGAACTCTTATGTGTCGCGCGCAGTCTGTCGAAACAATCAACTCCGGGCACTTCAGCATCCAGGACGACAGTTTCGGTGTTACATTTTACAAGAGCAACGCCTTACGAAATTTATTTTGCTGTAGTGAAAAAAAATACAGGAAAGCGTGGACCCACACCTTGGCGAGTGCAGCAAGACCAGCTAATACCTAGAGCAGTAATGCAGCATTCCACGGTGATAAAGGGTTTGCGTAGATATGCCGAGGGTCTTTAGGTCCAGCACCATCTTGATTTGCTTTTGGCAAGGGCGCTAAATCAATTCATCCTGCCGACACGAAGACCTACAAAACGCATTCGGTACGCAAGGGCGTTGCAACATTTGCTTGTAATGGTAGCACCGAGGGCCCCTCTATTGTCAGCGTGTGCCTGCGCTGTGGGTGGTCGCTTGAAGGAGTGCAAAACTGCTACTTCCGGTACGAAGCAGCAGGTGACCAGTTTCTTGGAAGAGTCGTGACAGGACTTCCTCTAAACGGTGCGCAATTCGCGCTTTTACCACTCATTTTAAGGATCGCAACAATGTTGATTTTGTGGAAGGTATTCAAATTATGTTCCCGATACTTTCTAGTGAGGTCACCTTCCAGCCAATACTGAAGCTTAGCCTGGCTAACTCTAGTATTTCATCACGACTATTTGGCATGCAGTTCTACCTGCCACTCACGCGCTGAGAGGTACACCTATTTCTCACCTTACCGATTTGCGAGCTCGACGCCAAGAGCAGCTTGTAAACAATGGTTCACCCTGGATGAAAACTACAGGAATACCTCCGCAAGTAATAATGGTTGGGCTGCAGAAAGATATTCAAACGATAGTATGTGCACTAGTATGTGCACTTCCTGACAGGTTGGTCGCTCGGCTCGCTCGACTACTGGAAGAAAAATGCATATATGGTAGTGGAATCACACAACAGCAGCTAAAACAAGCATTGAACAAGGTCCTGAACAAACCTGCGGTTTGAGTAGCTCTAACCCGCCGGAGCGGACCGAGCCTGTCGGTCATAATACGGTACGTTTTTTCGGCGGGCGACGGTAAGCTGCATTTGATGCCAGAAACGTTCGAATTTTCCAGTACAGATGTGCTTCAGGCGTGGAGCCTCTGGTGGTTCGGCAATAGCAGCGAGGGCCAAGCACCGTGCAGGTCTATCAGCACGAGTGACCTGTCATCACGTAAAAAACGAAAGCCTTACTCAGAATGGAGAGTGATGATGAACCGAATATCAGCGGCAATTGAGAAAAACACAGATAAGAAAGTTTCTACCACGATGAGCGAGCAACCGGCAACACGCCTCTGCATTAATAATGTGAAGAATCTCGCGATTGGGGCTTCTGTTCGCTGTCTGCGACCGTCCAAGCTGAAGTTCACGACACTCCTTCGCCGTGTCAGAGAAGCTGAGCACGTATGGCAAGTGAGCTCAATAAGGAAAAAAGTGAAGTGAGATTTAGCGTTAGAGTTCCTCAAGCATGCTCCTACCAGTAGGCTACTCGGGACAGCAACTCCTGTGGCTGTCCTTCCGTAGCTGTCCTTGCAGCATGCCACCGACCACTCCAGTCTGTCACCGTGTGCCTCCATCCAGTGCTTGCGGTATGGTGCTCCCTTGCTTCGTCCTCGGCACGCGTCGTGTTGCACCATTGGCAGGGAGCTCAGGGTCCGCGCCGCGATTGGCAGCTCGGGATGGATGCAGAGACAGGCAGTCCGTCCTTGTAGTGTCGTCTGGAGACGGCACCCTGGTGGCGCTCAACACTGCCCCCCAAGACGACCACTGCGCCGGAAATCTTGAAAATGAAACTTGAAAATAAAACTTGAAAATCGGAAATTCAAAACACGAAAATTTGGAAAAGGACGGCTCGTTTCTGTACACAAAATACCGAATGCCCCGTCTCACCAAGTGACCTTTCGTTGACGTTTCAAACTGCAGAGTTACAGAACGGCCGCAAGCTCTGGAGCTTCCACAGACTGCACATACTGACGAACCAGCGTAGGGACGTCGCGATGTATTGCGGCGAGTGGTTCCCACGAGTTTTCCACGTCTTCAAGTCCACGCCACGCCACGTAAAGTTGCCACTCCTTGGCAGTAGTGTCATACCGGTGATCCACAATAGCTCGCACGCCAAGCACAATACCTTGGGTGGCCACGTGCTCACGAATCTCTGCCGTGGCGCCGAGTTCGACGTCGCAATAGTGCTTGAGGCGCGATCCGTGCACCTCGAACTCATCATTCGTGAGCAAATGAACCACCATGAACGAATGCGAGAGGGCGCGGACCACGCGAAACGGCCCGACCCATCGGACCAGCAGCTTGTTGCCGCTTATGCGGTTATCAACTCGCGACCATAGCACATAGTCACCCTCTGCAAAGTTGCATTCCGTGCCCTTAGCACGCGCCATTTCTTGTAGGCGGCGGCGTTCTTTGCGCTCGACAACAATGCAATGTAATCCATGCAGGTGCTCCCGAAGTTTGTCGAGGTGTGGTGCAACCGCGACCAAGTCAACCGGCAACAAGCGAAAGGAGTCGCTGGCGGGGACGGATATAGTGTCGAGTAGAGACGGCGCCGGTAACCCGGTAAAAAGCTCAGTAGGGGCATGTCCCCCCAAAGATGCCACTGCCGAGTGGTTGAGGTTCGCTTGGATCACGGGTAGGAGGTGAACCCAATTGCGGGTGTCCAACTTGAACTCCAAGAGCATCACACGTAGAACTTGTAAAATATCCCTATTCACCCTCTCGACAGTACCGTTAATCCACGGTGTGTACACGGGCACAAATTTCTGTGTCGCTTGCAAGCGCTCGGCAAGCTCCTCCATCACTGCTGCCTTGAAGTGCGATCCATTGTCAGATACCCAAATTTCGGGCAGACCAAACCGCTTGTGCCAGTCGAGCACAGCCTGCACTGCAGTAGCGCTATCTGCTGCGTCGGCAGCGATTAGCTCACAGTAGTGAGTAAGCTCATCTTTGAGCACAAGTACGTAGCGGCACGCACCATAGGAATCCCCTAGTTGCAGATAGTCCATGTGAAGGCACTCGCTGCGCTTCACTGCAGTAGACGTAGGCCCCCACGCACGCATAACAATCTTCCCACCCTTGACATGCTTACATAGCAGGCAGTTCCTCAGAAACCGTTCGATGATCGGCTTTGCGTTGGCAATAGCAAAGCGGGCTGTAAGCGCTGCATGCATGACGTCGCTGCCTCGATGCCCTTGCGGTTCACAGTGGGTAACGACTAGTAGAGGCTGCACCAGTTCGTGAGCTTGCTTAGGGATCCAGAGCTTACCATCTACGCGGATGAGCCCATCATCGGCTGCAGCTACCGGAGCGTCGGCGCGGTAACGGTGCTGCTCGTCTTGGACTGCACCTACCGCTGGCCACGCAAAGTGCTCGTCTTGCAGCGGGCGGAGCGTCGAGACCGGCTGAGTGCTTCTGGTTGTCACTCTCTTAACTAGTGTCAGTTTATCAACCCCTTCTTCGGCAGGTGGAAACTGCCAGTAGCCATCGGAGACGTTAACGGCGTCAAATGGCCTGGCATTGCGAGGTGTCGAGTATTCTGCGCTGTCACACACTGGCAGTGACACTCGCTTGACTGCTTGCGGTGGTTGCGTCGGAGTAGCACCATCTTGTCCCCACCGAGACACGAGGTCGGCCCAGACATTATCGTCGCCTTTAATGTGCTCAATAGTATAGCGGACACCAACGATATGCAGGGCCCATCGCTGCAGCTTCCCGCGCAAGTGTGGCTTGACCGTCTTGTCAGGTGAGAAGATGTGAATCAAGTTGGCATGATCGCAGTAGATCTGAACACCTTTCTCCCGCTCGAGGAGATAAGCCAGGTCGCTGCAAGCGCGAATCACAGGGTATGCCTCCTTCTCTACAATCGACCAGTTCACTTGAGAACCCGTAAACAAACCACCACGACACACTAACAGCTCGTGTAGCTGCTCAGTCACAGGTACACCTTCAGCCCAGTTGCGGACTTGGCTGAGAATTACGGACCAACCACCAAGCGAAGCATCGGTAAACATGCAGACAACTGCGTCCGGGTCTGGAAAGTAAAACTTAGCGGAGGTGGCCAACAGGTCGATCACTGCACGAAATGCTGCTTCATCTGCAGGTGGCCATGTGAGCATGACGCCGACGAGCTGCGCTTTGCGCCGTCCTCGACGTGACATCACTGCTTCCAGCTTGGACTGCAAGGGTCCAACGACGCGAGCATAATCAATCATCGACTCTCGTAGCCAATTTGCCGCACACAGGAATTGCTGCAGTGCAGCTGCAGTCGGCGGTAGGGACATACTTGTCAGCGCCAAGAGCAGCTTGTAAACAATGATTCACCCTGGATGAAAACTACAGGAATACCTCCGCAAGTAATAATGGTTGGGCTGCAGAAAGATATTCAAACGATAGTATGTGCACTAGTATGTGCACTTCCTGACAGGTTGGTCGCTCGGCTCGCTCGACTACTGGAAGAAAAATGCATATATGGTAGTGGAATCACACAACAGCAGCTAAAACAAGCATTGAACAAGGTCCTGAACAAACCTGCGGTTTGAGTAGCTCTAACCCGCCGGAGCGGACCGAGCCTGTCGGTCATAATACGGTACGTTTTTCGGCGGGCGACGGTAAGCTGCATTTGATGCCAGAAACGTTCGAATTTTCCAGTACAGATGTGCTTCAGGCGTGGAGCCTCTGGTGGTTCGGCAATAGCAGCGAGGGCCAAGCACCGTGCAGGTCTATCAGCACGAGTGACCTGTCATCACGTAAAAAACGAAAGCCTTACTCAGAATGGAGAGTGATGATGAACCGAATATCAGCGGCAATTGAGAAAAACACAGATAAGAAAGTTTCTACCACGATGAGCGAGCAACAGGCAACACGCCTCTGCATTAATGATGTGAAGAATCTCGCGATTGGGGCTTCTGTTCGCTGTCTGCGACCGTCCAAGCTGAAGTTCACGACACTCCTTCGCCGTGTCAGAGAAGCTGAGCACGCAAGTAATGAACTCATAAAGGCACATAATACACCTACTTGTTTGCCAGCTACGTACTTGGGCCCGGTCGATGTTTGCTCCTGGGTCATAGCACTTCGCCTTGGAGTTTTATACTGTGGTAGTCATGATCGCTCAGTCATGCCTATATTTTTTCTTACTGATCAGCAGAGTTTGTATTACGCTGTCTTGACACAAGTGATTGTACTTTTATGCCGATTGTGGTTTTAAAAAAACAGGTATTGTGGGTTCTACTCAAAATTTTCCAGACCGACTGGTTTAATCGATCGATCTCAATCGAGCGTCAGTCGCTCGACCACTAAAGAGCATATGATTTCTATGCAAAATGGGAGGGACTTCTTTTGACGCTGCCAGTCTCGAAGATGTCGACGACATCACCAGCACCAGCACCGCAAGAGCACGTCCGAGTCTCCCCATATCCAGAACGGCGCCGCAGCCCGGTCTCAAGTGAAGTCTACCAGCCCGTGGCCTCCCACCTCTACCGGCTGATCGTCCAGCCGATCGTGAAGGCAACAGTAGGCGAGCGCGACTCCTCCGGCAACACTCTGGATCCTTTTGTTGCTGGCGGAACTTCGTTCCAAGAGATATTGCAGAAACTTTGGGAACAGTTCAGCCCTCAAGTTAAAGGCAGGGCAGTGAAAACCGACGGGACTTGGACCATTGAGCCTGCTACACTATCCAGTTGGACCAAGCTCATGGTATTCAAGGTGAAAAAACACATTGTCGATAGCTCAAAATCCGAGGGAGTCTGGAACATTTGGCTTCAATCTATGCACGACAAAACTGTCACTCTGCTTATCTACGATTATGGAGTTGGAATCGGAAGGAAGCAAGATCGTCAGACCTTCATGAAAGACTGCATCCGGCCTGCAGAAACTGACAGAGCTGGTGCATCAGCTGAGGTCTCGCTCCGTGAGATTGTGAGTCGTCTACAGGACACCTGGGGGGCTACTTACGTTGGTGAAGCTATAGTTTGGCGAATGTGGGCAAATGAAGTGACTCGGACGCTCGATCGCTCCACATGGGATGATGCAATACGAGCTCCACCGCCTTCACGCATTTTGAAGCTCCTCCGAGCAAGTGATTCTCGGATGCAGGAGCATCTCAATAGTATCAACCAATCAACACACATGGCGCTCGACTGTGTGAATGCATCCATTGCCGAGGCTGTTCGCCTTCGCAATGACTGGGATGCATATGGGCGACGTTTGGAATGCTTCGAAATAAGCCTTCAGACACGCAAGGCTCAGATCGAGTCGTTCCTCCACCACATCGACCTTCCCGATCCAGACGAACTGGCCGATCCGTTGGAGAACATGGAAAATGTTGAAGACATCGAGCACCAATAGCTACCGGGTTGTTCCAGTACTAGCATTTATTCCCGAGTTTTATTTATTTTACTCATCAGAAGCATTCAAACTTAGCGTACGAAATCCTAAAACATCTTCATCTAAGTTTTCCTCAATCTCGATTAAATCTTGATGGATTTCTGGAACTGGTCGCGTCTCGGATGACAATGGTCCGACAGGATTGAATGTACCGTCAACCATCCAGCCGCAGTGTTCAAATACTCGGGCCATACTGACCCTTTCAAAGCGCCGGAACGTCTCCACGATGAAAGGAATCAAATCACGATCATTGGACTCCACGTAGAAGCGCTGGAACGCCTTCTTCACGTAGCCAAACAGAAATTCAATAGGATTGAAAAACGGGCAATAACCAGGAAGAAAAATCGGTACAATTCCAATGCTTCTAAGATAGTGCACGATTTCAGGATGTCGGTGGATGGACGCCCCATCAAGTATCCACACCGAATTTGACCTTGGGTAAGGTTGAACCCCCGCCCTCTTGGAGTACGCAAAATCTTGGCAGCACCGCACGAATTGTACACGATCAAAGGTCCCCACAGTGTCGTAGTAATCAATGACACCGCTAATATTAATGAAAGCAAGCAACGAGACCCTTGGCTTCCGTTGAAACTCACCGCGAATTGCCACCTTATGCCCTCGAAGAGCGTAACCACGCTTCCGCAGCATTCCCCTGTTGTCAAACGATACTTCGTCCAGAAAGACAATATTCTGGTGTGTCCAATTAATGTGGCTAAGCTCTTCAGCGAAACGAAAGATGTCACGCTCTTTTATATGAATCGCGCGGCGCTCCAATACTTTCCAAGTGAGACCAAAATCGTGTATTATTCTCCATACAGATGTCTTTGATATGCTAAGCTGAAACTGCTTGCGAAATGAATCTTGAGCCTCGTCAAGATATGACAGTGGTCTCTCCTCGAAAAATCCACGAAGCCAAAGGCGTTGCTCGTCGGAAAATTTCCTGTCAGACTTTGTTGTGATACGCTGGTAGGTTCCCGTCTCTTCGTACACACGAACCCAGTTACCAATAGTTTGTGGAGTTTTGTTGTAAATGCATGCCAGCTCTTTCCTCGAGTAGCCGAGGTAGTAGTAGCCGTACAGACAGTGGAAGACCGTGTTCTGATGGGCGTGCTGCTTAGTAGCTGCATCTTCCATCTTATTGAGTGACGCGAGGTATACAGCGACAAGCGATCCCACGGCGACTCAGGGCCGCACGGCACGATGTCCACAGGGACTCAGTGCTACAGCAGCACAAGCCCACGGCGGCAAGAGATCCACGGTGACACAGGGCCACGACGACACAGGGCCACAGCAAAACGAGGCCACGTTGAGAATAAAATCCACGGATGCACGACACGAGACCACGGCGACGAGAGATCACGGCGACACAGAGCCACAGTACCACGGCGACGCAGGGCCACACGACAATAGATCCACGGCAGCGAGAGATACACCTTGGTACGAGGCCACACCGACTAGAGATCAACGGCGGCACGATACCAGGCGACACGAGACGACAGCGACGAGAGATGCAAACGAGAGAACTTGCTTAATTTTTTGACCAATGACCGATCTCGGCCGATTGAACTGGCGACTCGTCGAACCAGTCCGGTTCGCAAAATATAACAGGAATTTACAATAAACGGGGTGTCAAACGTGATACACCGAGTACAATCTAAAAATAGAATCGAGCGTGAAATCGAGATCGATTGTTGAGGTGGATTCAAACCGGCCCTAAGCAACAATTAGTAAAATAACCAGTCCTCAGTACTATTTGGACGCTAGCGAAGGTTTTAAACCCGGTCAGTATGCTATACTTGTCTAGTCCGAAAAAGAATTGACAGCTCTTTAAATCGGAGATAACTTCGGTCGCACAGCTCCAACGGAAACGTGGTTGAGCTAGTTTAAAAGCTCTACTTACGTAGCGTCAGCACGATTTTTCATATGAACAAATTTCCCGCCAATTTTGCCAATGCCTGACCATTTGAGCTATCACTTTACGGAGGGGTGAAGTTTTTTCGCTTTGACATCAAAAATATTCAGAATTAAACTTTAAAATATACTAGAAAAGCGCAAACTGAGCTTAATCTAGTGGTATATCACTAGTGTAAAAGCAATTGAATCCATTATCGCGTCAATTACTCTCAATCCGTGTGCATACAAATCCTCATACGAACTCATTTTAACCAATCGTACACATCTCAGAATGGACATTGACCAATCACACATGCGAGGTTTTTATAGAAAAACCTAACTGTTAATTCTTTTCTGGACCGGAGAAGTAATGCATAGGGCTCTTATTTAAATAAAGAAAATCTCCGCCGAGCAATAGGCGAATAACCTTGTTTATCGATTCCATCCAACATATTTTAGCTTGGATTGAAATCTGGTTCTAAGTGAAACTCTTTTGACCGACTTCTCGTGACGATGCAAACAAAATCTACATCGTCGAAATCGCAGTGGTATTGTATGTCTGGTATCGCTTCTACCCAGTGGTGCATGTGTCGATCCTCAAGGCTGTCAGCGAATTCAACAGTCGGCCGAGCACTCGGTTGGTACTTGACGCGACTAATGAAGCAAGACTCGACTTCGATGAGGAACTACTGCCTGAAGACAGCTGGGAACCAGATCAAGTTGCCGGTGAATATGAAGTCGAGGCCATCCTCGACGACAGAACACCACTAACGACGAGCACGGAACGTGCTGTACGCGAGTTCAAAGTCAAGTGGGTGGGCTACGAAGACCCAACTTGGGAACCAGCATCCAACTTGTCATGTGGAGGTATGCTGTACAACTATTTGCGAGCCAAGAAGAGCGAGAATCGGCTGCAGATGGCGCAAGTGGCGGACGAAGACTAGCGTGACTGGATCACGTGTGAACTGGCCACTGGGCGATGCAGCCTGTGGTAACAGACGAAAAGCGTTACTGCAACAACAAATTGTATATGCATTTGAAGAACAACATGAACATGATTACGCTGTGGAAGTGGATTAAGAATAAGAAAACATGAATGCCGACCGCGGAGCGACCACTGAAAACGAAGTCACGCGGGACACCTCAACAGTTGGCTGAGATGCTGGTGAGCGTCGTGGAGCATGCAGCGAAGATTCAAAGCGATTCCAATTGCCTGGCCTCGGTGGCCAAGAGTGCCAGCGAAGTCGAGTCACCACTATCCTTCTCCTCTTCATCAGGAACCTGAGCCTCGGCAGCTGGAGCTGCAGCCGGACCCTGCGAATCCTCGGTACCAGCTTCAACAGGAGCAGCAGCCAGAGCGGGACGTAGAGTAACCGGTGGCGAGTCAAGCAACGAGCGCCAGGTCGGAATAACTTCAGTAGAATCCAGAGACGGGTCAACGAGCACGCTTCGGTACACATCCATGAAACGCGTACCACGAGGATTGAAAGGCTCCGGATCACACTGGCACGGGAAGTACGCGGTGTTTTACGGGTGCTGATGCGGCGCGTTCATCCATCCAGTACGCCAGGGCTGACGAGCATCGAGAGCCGGAACTTCGGAAAGCCGGTCGGTAGTCCGAGGAGCGAACGGCAGGTTCTCGATCGGGTACCATGGCTTCGACGGCTCCAAAAGCAACTCGAGACGAATAAACGGCGCGTCGGAGGTACCGGAGGAAACCGAGTCACAACTCCACGCCATGTACTGTTTCCGGTACTTGTTACGGAGACGATCGGCACGACGGTCGCGCTCACTGAAGAGCTTCTTCAACAGAGCTCTCAGTTTCTTCAAGAGCTCTTTGTCGTGGCCGACCTTCTTGGATTCTTTAACGAAACCTCGCTCAATGCCGGCCAACGGAAGCCAGTGGAGACGCTCCCATAACGCGAACCCGAGGTCACCTTGCTTGCCGCCGTCACCCCGAAGGTTCGCCCCGATCATCTTGAGATGAGTCTCAATCGGAGCACGTTTTGAGATGGGGACGCTTGGATCGAAGCCGACGGTGTCGAAGAGACACGCTTGAAGAGGGTAGAGCTGCCGAAGTCGCTGGTACGGGTGATCAGGATGCGAATAGTCGAAGTACGCTTGGAGACCCTCCAACGTTGTACGTACGGTCGCCTCACCAGCTGGCTCGGGAAGGGTTAAGCTCAAAAGTCGTTCAAAACACTTCTTGGCACCGGCTTCGACAAACCCTATGTCCAAGTACGGAAGAACCTACGGTGGCAAGGTGGACGAAGCCGGTACCGTGGGGCGAGAACCAGGCAACACCCGGTGAGGCAACGGCTCGTCCGACGGTGCACCTCCACGACGCGGCACCGAAGTGTAGGTAGCCGTGATCGAGAGTCCAAGAGATCGGACGAGGAGACACCGGAACAGGAGGTGATGATGGTGGTGCTTGGTAACCTGCAGATGACGAAGGAGGCGGACCGCCGACTATAATTGGAGAAGTAACCATCGGCGAAGGATTTGGCTGAGGAGAAGTCGGAGGCCGAGCAGGACCAAGACCACTCCAGTTGCCGTCGGAGTCTTCGACATCTTCGTCATCGACCGCGCTTGAATGCACGGTAGGTGGTGGAACATCACCGCCACCGCTTGGACCTTCAGGAGAATCATCCACCGAAAGTTCATCGTCATCCACGTTATCTCCACGATCATCATCAACATCTCCATCGTCATCAATCTCCATCGAAAAGTCGGGCGAAGACACGCTTGGTACGGCAGCTGTCGGAGCAGTCGGAGCCAACCTTGAAGACGCGGAGGCTTGCGGAGCAGCTTCAACAGGGGCAGGCCCTGCTGTAGACACCACTCCCGAGACTTCAACTGTCTTGGACGTCGCAGCAGGCGACGACGCAGACTTGCCTTGTAGAACAGTTTGGTCCGATTCTTCGCCTTCGTCACTTGAGCCGAACATGAGTCGCATTTCCTCAGCCTCACGCAAGGCCTCTTCGGCGGCACGTATATCTGCTGGAGAAGGAGAGATCGTCGAAGCTGGTGGCTTGATCACGTCGGGAGGACCCCGAGGCGGGGGCGAAGGCGCGTCAGGAAGACCGGGAACATCGTCGTGATCCCCAGGGTCCACGTCCTTACTCGAAGACTCGGTGGAAGTTTTTTGAACCGACGGGACACTACTTGGACCAGCATCCACCATGTCCACGTCACTCTGGTCGCCGCTGAGGTCGACCACGGCGGGAGTGGAGGAAGACGCTGTTGTAGGAGATGGCGACCATGAACTCGGAGAAGATGGTACAGACTTGGACCGAGTCTTCATATGACGTCGAGGTGACTTGGCGGGAGAGCGAGGACGAGTCTTCTTGCGCTTCTTCTGGGCCGCTTGCTTCCACGCCTTCGGACCGAACAGCGATCGACGATCCGACTTGGGAGTTGAAGTATCGGCAGGTGGCGCATCACCGAGACCAGCAGCTGCCATCGAAGTACTGGCCTTGTCCGTTGGGATTGGAGCCTTGTCTTCGTCAGAGTCGTCCAGCTCGTCGTCCGACTCCTCGCCATCTGGTCGAAGGCGCTTGTGGGACTTCCCATGGGCCACTTGGTGAGCGGCCTTGGCCAAAGCTGCAGGGAGAGCTTGAGGATCGTCCGAAGACGCGGCAGCAGACTGTATGCGCTGCAAAGCGACCAACGTCTCCTGATCCAAGTCCAGGGCTTCCAGGTCCAGCTCACCCGCAGTCAGACCTATCACGAAGGATTGTGAACGAACGTTAGTTGCTGAACACACGGTGGAAGGAGCAACATTAAGAGCGTACCTTCAACAGCCAGACGAAGTACCTCGGGATCCATCCCTGCCAGACTCACGTGTGCCCGGAGGGTACGATTCGCTTGGAGGAGGCGAGTGTTACGGTCTTGCTGGTTCTCGAGGACCTTGAGCGTGTCGTTATCAACGTACTTGCCCTGGGCAAGCTTTACCAGAAGGAGGTGGAGCTTCCGAGTCTGCTCGGTATTCGCTCCAATAGAAGACTTGTACACCTCGCGTTCACGAGCCAGCTTCTTATTTAACGTGGCAATGAAAGCGTCCCGAGCTTGGACTTCGCAGTGAAGACGATTCAAATCCTCTGCGTGTCGCTCCATGGTGGCTTGAACACTTGCGAGCATGGCGTCATTCTTGGCGTTCGACTCGCGGAGAATCTTGATGTTGTGGTGTAAGGCTTCAATCTCAGCGTTGGCAGCCTTGAGGAATGCCTCCGCGTTCTCACGAGCCATGATGTGGGGTGCCACCGAACGTACGGCGGCAGCAGCCTCGGACTGAGCAAACCGCAACTGACGCTCCAAGTTGGCGACTCGGTCGGGTAATGCCGACAGCGCGTCAGGAAGAGGCTGTACAGCAGCGAGGACATCATCGAAACCAGCAGCAGTCTCGAGACTACGTTGAGCGTGAACATCGCCGTGGAGAGGAGGCGCAACGCTGAGCTGCACTTGGTGACGAGCCATGGCAGTCAAGTACGGAATTATCGAGGTCATCATGTGATCGACCGATTTCAGCCGGCGTGGCGTGCAGCGAATCCTCGGTGAGTGGTGGAGGACCACCAACAGGCGCAGGAGGACCAGCAGGAGCCATCTCTGTAGATTCAGCGACGACAGGAAGTGCCGCAGGAGCTGCCGCGGGGGGGTGAAGAGTCCGGGGCAGGAAGTGCCGGAGGTCCGGCTGATGACGCCGCTGTCGGAGGAAGTGCAGCAAGCTGAGGGGCGTTCGAAACCTCGGTGTTGCCCTCCTGAGAAACAAGACGAGTAATGCATGATGATGAGCAAGGCACCGATGATTCAAGAGAAGGATGAGCTGACGTACCTCCAGCCTTTCACGCTCGCGACGTCTACGAGGATTGAGACGCTGAAACGCGTCGGACACGGCTCGATTCAAACGCTTGGACATACGGTGACTGGATGGTGAATTGAAGCATGAAGAAATGTCACAATGGGCACCAGTACCGTGGCTTCCATTGCGGCAGGGGCAGTTGTGGTGTAGTGATTTCTCCGTAGTTGCGGATTATCACCCGTCGACAAAGACGTGACACCGCCCAAGTTGTTCAAGCGACGAACCCTCGGTCAGGTGATGTACGGAGACGCCAAGGTGCAAGGGACTCGACGGCGTCACCTCCGAACATTCAACGAGCATTGGATACGGGCATATGTCACTGAATCCAGGCTGTCCTTATTATTAATAATGGACTGGCCGGATTCGCATTCAGCGGACCATATACGGTACGAACCCTCAGTGGCGGTTGGGATGAGTTCGCGGAAGACTCAGCGACCCTTGGAAGGCACGTTCACCGTCTCGGACAGGGCGCGGGCCGTTAAAGATACTCATGCGACGGTGCAGACGACGCTTGGCGTACAAGAAGATCCATAACGGATCATTGCTCACTTGATATTTGTATACTTGATTAGGACTTCTTATTAGGAATAGACCCGAAAGGGTAAGCTTAAATACAGAACAGAATTTCCACTCAAGCACACAGAGCGACGTCCAGCTTTAAGGTAAGTGTCTGGTCAAGCTTGTTTGAGTGTGTTATGCCTGTCGGTGAACTCGAAGCTCTGTAGCGAGGGTTCATCCGGCAAGGCCAAGAGACTTTGTGTATTGGCCGATTACTATGGGGAGGTTTTTACGTGACGGCGTATTGTTGCCTATTTGCACGACTGGGAGTGCTTGAATTGCCTCTCTTTTATTCTTCCAACCGAGTGTTGAACACTCGGTGATCTCGTAAAAGGCTTACCCGTGCCTGGTACCCTTCCGCTGTTGGGACCACGAGGATTCATAACACATACTAGCTTTGCTCGTGCTAGTAGCGTGTTCTTATTTTTACTGGTTGGCCTATATAAGTAGTTTACAAGGTCCAGTTTGTCCCGGTGCAAGGGCAGAACTGGGGTCTTCAGGTCCGCCCGAACGATCTTTTACTATCCTAGTAGACTTATTGTTGTGGGAACGTCCTAACTACATTTGTAGCTAGAGCTCACGTGGGAATTCCAACACCACACGTGTAGTACGTATAGCTTGTTCAAGTGGCGGCACGTCACTTGATGAGAACTAACCGACATTGTGACGGCTTCTGGTTCCGAGTGAAAATCAAACTTAGCTCCTCTTTGAGCGGCTTGGTACTCCGATAGTAAATTTATCTCCAATTTCAGCACGTCCTGTACTTCGTGTAGTCTAATGCGTGACGGCTGCCCGAAGACCAGCTAGCAAGACAGCTCCAACACCTTTCACTGGCGTCAGAGAGGCGGTAACGGCACGGACTTCACGTCCAGTAGCGGCAGTAAGCTTCTTGAAGACTGAGCTATCATACGTCATGTGCGGTGTGCACCCAGAATCAATCATCCACGGAATTATCCCTCTACGCGTGTGGCTTTCAGAGCATGTACGTCTGTTGCTGCAAATCCCCATACTTCGCCGTCGAGTATCGAGGGCAGTATATCCGCCAGCTCCCCACTGCTTGGAGCTTCAACAACCGGAGCTGTAGAAACTGCAACATGACCTACTGTGGCGCTCGATCCCGTCACGTCGGTAACCCTTCGTTCTCGCAGGTGTCGAAGGCCTAGCCGGCAGACCTGTTTCTGATGGCCTTCCTTGCCAAAATAAAAGCACGCATGTGGTGTAGCGGGACCAGCAAAATCTGCGAGATTGCTGGATCCAACTTACCAACAGCGCCCAGACACCGACTAACGGAGGGGGGCCCCGATGATCTGTGTTCTGCTGAACTTTCCTCACCTTGTGTACCCGTCGGTAGGGCGGGATCTTGCTCTCTCGGTAACTTCCGAAGCGTTCAAGTGGTGAAGCTTGGGTGTCGTGGCGAGACGTGGGGATGGGGTGGAGTAGCAGTGGTAAAATCTTCACTCTGCGTCCGTGGTTGGTTCTGGATCCTAAGCGAATATTCGAGCTTAAGTGGATCCAGGGCCTAGATCGTGGATCCGGCCCTAGGGTTGCCTTTCGGGTGTGTTCCCTTGCCTTTACGTTTCCTTTTCGTCGTACTTGCCGCCTCCTGTGACGGGATCTTGAGAGCTAAGATCTTCTTAGGTATACCCGGCCAAGTAGTATATCCGGTTAACCTGTCGGATCTGCACGTGTAAAGGAAGAGCTCACTAGGTTGTAGGATCTGGCCAATATATTATCCAGTTATCATTGCCAACACTAGATTCGCAATTCCCAGCCTTCTCCGAGCTCGTACGACCAATGTAGTTCCGATTCTTGAGGGCAGGAAGGCACTTGCGTGTTACTGTGCAAATTGAAGTCTGTATTGATACTTAAGCCTATACTTGCCTGGATTTCTACCCTATTGTCTTTTATCTACTAAATCCTCCATCAGGCTCGGCTGCGTGTCCTTTTTCTCCTTGACCCAGCATCCCAGCTGTATTATCATCAGATCCACCGGATCCATGGCGTAATCATTGTGGCCGCCATATTATGGGTACACTTGTCCGGATCCAGGTCGCTTTGATCCACCTCACTGCAAGTGTACACTCGTCATGGATCTGAGCTCTCCACTCTCCCACCATCGTTTTACGACTGGCTGCGGTCTCTATCATCCCACGAAAGCTCGAGATCCACTGCATCCAACAATTCCATACCCCATATCCAAATCACCCCATGTGGGATCCTCACCCTTTGGACCCGGACTCGGAAGTGTGGGATCTAAGACATATCGTGGTGGATCTTGCCTTCTCGTTAGTCGTAGATGCCAGATCCACCTTCAGATGACACCTACCATCCTTCCTTTCTAGGATCCCCACTCGATCCACCTGTACATGGTATATCCCAATCCACTTAGTGAACTCAGGTGAGGGTGGATCCGAGTCTTCCCTTGGTGGATCCTGCCTTCCGATACACCACCTATACCAGATCCATCGTCGACTTATACGGGATGCCGCTCATCATGGCCAATCCACCTCGGGCAACGTGAGTCCCTGCCTTGCGATCCAAGTCCTCTCTAATCACTTGAAACTGTCACTGATTCGGGATAGTGACCCCTTGTTAGGTCCATTCTCTTATTTTTGAGAAAGCACTTCACCACACATGGCCACTGTTCGTCCGTTGTGGGTATGGAACTGCTATATGGTGTGCTGGCTACGTGAATTGGGGTGATTTCGCCGAGCAGCAATAGAAGCTTCTGCTATCATTTACATTTCGCCCCTGCTGACAGCTGGCACTGCCGTTGCGCTTTTGGTAACGGGAGTCAGCTTCTCATGAGAGCGCCAAGAATTCTCAGCCATCACATTCCCTTCCATCGTTGTCTATGCAAAAGGACGATCTTGAGTAAAGTAAACGCCTTTGAAGTGTGCTGTGGTGTTGGAAATCCCACGTGAACTCTAGCTACAAATGTAGTTAGGACGTTCCCACAACAATACGTCTACTAGGATAGGAAACGATCGTTCGGGCGGACCTGAAGACCCCAGTTCTGCCCTTGCACCGGGACAAACTGGCACTTGTAAACTACTTATATAGGCCAACCAGTAAAAAAAAGAACACGCTACTAGCACGAGCATAGCTAGCAGGTGTTTTGAATCCTCGTGGTCCCAACAGCGGAAGGGTACCAGGCACGGGTAAGCCTTTTACGAGATCACCAAGTGTTCAACACTCGGTTGGAAGAATAGAAGAGAGGCAATTCGAGCACTCCCAGTCGTGCAAATAGGCAACAATACGCCGTCACGTAAAAACCTCCCCATAGTAATGGGCCAATACACAAAGTCTCTTGGCCTTGCCGGATGAACCCTCGCTACAGAGCTTCGAGTTCACCGACAGGCATAACACACTCAAACAAGCTTGACCAGACGCTTACCTTGAAGCCGGACGTCGCTCTGTGTGCTTGAGTGGAAATTCTGTTCTGTATTTAAGCTTACCCTTTCGGGTCTATTCCTAATAAGAAGTCCTAATCAAGTATACAAATATCAAGTGAACAATGATCCGTCATGGATCTTCTTGTACGCCAAGCGTCGTCTGCACCGTCGCATGAGTATCTTTAACGGCCCGCGCCCTGTCCGAGACGGTGAACGTGCCTTCCAAGGGTCGCTGAGTCTTCCGCGAACTCATCCCAACCGCCACTGAGGGTTCGTACCGTATATGGTCCGCTGAATGCGAATCCGGCCAGTCCATTATTAATAATAAGGACAGCCTGGATTCAGTGACATATGCCCGTATCCAATGCTCGTTGAATGTTCGGAGGTGACGCCGTCGAGTCCCTTGCACCTTGGCGTCTCCGTACATCACCTGACCGAGGGTTCGTCGCTTGAACAACTTGGGCGGTGTCACGTCTTTGTCGACGGGTGATAATCCGCAACTACGGAGAAATCACTACACCACAACTGCCCCTGCCGCAATGGAAGCCACGGTACTGGTGCCCATTGTGACATTTCTTCATGCTTCAATTCACCATCCAGTCACCGTATGTCCAAGCGTTTGAATCGAGCCGTGTCCGACGCGTTTCAGCGTCTCAATCCTCGTAGACGTCGCGAGCGTGAGCAGCTGGAGGTACGTAAGCCCATCCTTCTCTTGAATCATCGGTACCTTGCTCATCACCTCGCATTACTCGACTTGTTTCTCAGGAGGGCAAGACCGAGGGTTCGAACGCCCCTCAGTCTGCTGCACTTCCTCCGACAGCAGCGTCATCAACCAATCCTCCGGCGCCCGCTGCCCCGGACTCTTCACTCCCTGTGGTAGCTCCTGCAGCACTCCCCGTCGTCGCTGAACCCGCGGAGATGGCGCCTGCTGCTCCTCCTGCCCCAACTGGTGGTCCCCCACCACTCACCGAAGATTCGCTGCGCGCCATGCTGGCTGAGAATACGGAGGCATCGGTCGATCACATGATGACCTCGATAATCCCGTACTTGACTGCAATGGCTCGTCACCAAGTGCAGCTCAGCGTTGCGCCTCCTCTCCACGGCGATATACACACTCAGCGTCGCTTCGAGCTGCCGTTGGTTTCGATGATGTCCTCGCTGCGATACAACCTGTTCCTGACGCGCTGTCGGCATTACCAGAACGAGTTGCCGACTTGGAGCGTCAGTTGCGGTTTGCTCAGTTCGAGGCTGCTGCCGCCGTACGTTCGGTGGCACCCCACATCATGGCTCGTGAGAACGCGGAGGCATTCCTCAAGGCTGCCAACGCTGAGATTGAAGCCTTACACCACCACGTCAAGATTCTCCGCGAGTCGAACGCCAAGAATGACGCCATGCTCGCAAGTGTTCAAGCCACCATGGAGCGACACGCAGAGGATTTGAATCGTCTTCACTGCGAAGTCCAAGCTCGGGACGCTTTCATTGCCACGTTAAATAAGAAGCTGGCTCGTGAACGCGAGGTGTACAAGTCTTCTATTGGAGCGAATACCGAGCAGACTCGGAAGCTCCACCTCCTTCTGGTAAAGCTTGCCCAGGGCAAGTACGTTGATAACGACACGCTCAAGGTCCTCGAGAACCAGCAAGACCGTAACACTCGCCTCCTCCAAGCGAATCGTACCCTCCGGGCACACGTGAGTCTGGCAGGGATGGATCCCGAGGTACTTCGTCTGGCTGTTGAAGGTACGCTCTTAATGTTGCTCCTTCCACCGTGTGTTCAGCAACTAACGTTCGTTCACAATCCTTCGTGATAGGTCTGACTGCGGGTGAGCTAGACCTGGAAGCCCTGGACTTGGATCAGGAGACGCTGGTCGCTTTGCAGCGCATACAGTCTGCTGCCGCGTCTTCGGACGATCCTCAAGCTCTCCCTGCAGCTTTGGCCAAGGCCGCTCACCAAGTGGCCCATGGGAAGTCCCACAAGCGCCTTCGACCAGATGGCGAGGAGTCGGACGACGAGCTGGACGACTCTGACGAAGACAAGGCTCCAATCCCAACGGACAAGGCCAGTACTTCGATGGCAGCTGCTGGTCTCGGTGATGCGCCACCTGCCGATACTTCAACTCCCAAGTCTGCCCGTAGATCGCTGTTCGGTCCGAAGGCGTGGAAGCAAGCGGCCCAGAAGAAGCACAAGAAATCTCGTCCACATTCTCCTGCCAAGTCGCCCCGACGTCATATGAAGACTCGGTCCAAGTCTGTGCCGTCTTCTCCAAGCTCATGGTCGCCACCTCCTACACCAACGTCTTCTTCTACTCCCGCCGTAGTCGACCTCAGCGGCGACCAGAGTGACGTGGACATGGTGGATGCTGATCCAAGTAGCGTCCCTTCGGTTAAAAAAACTGCTACAGAGCCTTCGGGTAAGGATGTGACCCCTGGGGATCACGACGATGTTCCCGGTTCTCCTGACGCGCCTTCGCCCCCACCTCAGGGTCCACACGATGTGGCCAAGCCACCAGCTTCAACGATTTCGCCTTCTCCAGCCGACATACGTGCTGCTGAAGAAGCTCTGCGCGAGGCCGAGGAAATGCGTCTCATGTTTGGCTCGAGTGACGAAGGTGAAGAGTCGGACCAAACTGTCCCACAAGGCAAGTCTGCTTCGGCTTCTGTTCCGACGTCCAAGACAGTTGAAGTCTCGGGAGAGGTTTCTACAGCAGGGCCTGCCCCTGTTGAAGCTGCTCCACCAGCCTCCGTGTCTTCAAAGCCGGCTCCGATTGTTCCGACGGCTGTCGTACCAGGCGTGTCTTCGCCCGACTTTTCGATGGAGATTGATGACGATGGGAATGCTGATGACGACCATGGAGATGATGTGGATGACAATGAACCTTCGGTGGATGACTCTCCTGATGCTCCCAGTGGTGGCGGTGATGTTCCCCCCCCCCACCGATCATTCAAGCATACTCGATGACGAAGATGTTGAAGATTCAAATAGGAACTGGAGTAATCTTGGCCCAGCTCGTCCTCCGACTCCACCTCGGCCAATTCCTTCGCCGATGATGACTTCCCCAATCATCGTTGCCGGTCCGCCTCCTTCGCCACCAGCAAGTCCTCCGGCACCAGCATCTTCTCTTCCTGTTCCAGTGTCTCCTCGTCCGCCTATTTGGACTCTCGATGCTGGACCTGGACGCATGATTACGGCAACCTACACTTCGGTGCCGCGTCGTGGTGGTGCACCGTCGGTTGAGCCGTTGCCTCACCGAGTGTTGTCTGGTACTCGCCCTACGGAGCCGGCTTCATCTACCTTGCCACCGTGGGTTCTCCCGTACGTGGACATGGAGCTTACTGACGCAGGCGCCAAGAAGTGTTTCGAGCGACTCTTGAGCTTAACGCTTCCCGAACCAGCTGGTGAGGTGACCGTGCGTTCAACGTTGGAGGGTCTCCAAGCGTTCTTTGATTGCGCATCCTGATCACCCGTACCAGCAACTTCGGCAGCTCTATCCTCTTCAAGCTTGTCTCTTCGACACTGTTGACTTCAATCCAAGCGTCCCCATCTCCAAGCGTGCTCCGATTGAGACCCGTCTTAAGATGATCTGGGCGAACCTTCGGGGTGACGGCGGTAAGCAAGGTGACCTCGGGTTCGCATTGTGGGAGCGTCTCCACTGGCTTCCGTTAGCTGGTATTGAGCGAGGTCTCGCTGAAGAAGCTAAAAAGGTTGGCCACGACAAGGAGCGCTTGAAGGAACTGAGAGCTGTGTTAAAGAAGCTCTTCAGTGAGCGCGACCATCGTGCCGATCGTCTTCGTAACAAGTACCGTGAGCAGTACATGGCGTGGAGTCGTGACTCGGTTTCATCTAGTGCTTCCGGCGTGTCGTTCATTCGTCCCGAACTGCTTTTGGAGCCGTCGAAGCCATGGTACCCGATCGAGAACCTGCCGTTCGCTCCTCGGACTACCGACCGGCTTTCCGAAGTTCCGGCTCTCGACGCTCGTCAGCCTTGGCGTACTGGATCGATGAACAAACCGCATCAGCACCCGTACAACACCACGTACTTCCCGTGCCAGCGTAATCCGGAGCTCTTTAATCCTCGCGGTACGCGTTTCGTGAATGTGTACCGAAGCGTGGTTGTTGACCCGTCTCTCGATTCAACCGAACTTATTCCGACCTGGCGTTCGTTGTTTGACTCGCCACCGGGTACTCCACGTCCCGCTCTGGCTGCTGCTCCTGTTGAAGCCGGTACCGAGGATTCGCAGGGTCCGGCTGCAGCTCCAGCTGTCGAGGCTCAGGTTCCTGATGAAGAGGAGAAGGAGAGTGGTGACTCGACTTCGCTGACACTCTTGGCCACCGCGGCCAGACACTTGGAATCGATTTGAATCCTCGCTGCACGTTCTACGACGTTCTCCAGCATCTCAGCCAACTGTTGAGGTGTCCCGCGTGACTTCGTTTTCAGTGGTCGCTCCGCGGTCGGCATTCATGTTTTCTTATTCTTAATCCACTTCCACAGCGTAATCATGTTCATGTTGTTCTTCAAATGCATATACAATTTGTTGTTGCAGTAACGCTTTTCGTCTGTTACCACAGGCTGCATCGCCCAGTGGCCAGTTCACACGTGATCCAGTCACGCTAGTCTTCGTCCGCCACTTGCGCCATCTGCAGCCGATTCTCGCTCTTCTTGGCTCGCAAATAGTCGTACAGCAGACCTCCACATGACAAGTTGGATGCTGGCTCCCAAGTTGGATCTTCATAGCCTACCCACTTGACTTTGAACTCGCGTACAGCACGCTCCGTGCTCGTCGTTAGTGGTGTTCTGTCGTCGAGGATGGCCTCGACTTCATATTCACCGGCAACTTGATCTGGTTCCCAGCTGTCTTCAGGCAGTAGTTCCTCATCGAAGTCGAGTCTTGCTTCATTAGTCGCGTCAAGTACCAGCCGAGTGCTCGGCCGACTGTTGAATTCGTTGACAGCCTTGAGTCTCGACACATGCACTACTGGGTAGATGCGATACCCACTCTGGTCAGGCAGTTCCAGCTCGTACGCAAACTCTTCCACCTTGCGTTTGATCCGAAAAGGTCCATGCCATCGGTGAGCTAATTTCTTTGTCAAGCCCGGTTTGACGCGTTCCATGTACAGCCACGCCCGGCTCCAAATCTCAAAAAGAGATCTCGGTGGAGCTCTTGCAGGATCTTCCATCTCTTCCGAAGCTTCTGGAGGGTCCGCCGAGTGTTCGTTTCCACTTGGTTGAGGTACAGCAGCTTTTTCCAGTCGACTCAGAGCATCATTATGCTTTTTAGCCCTTCGCTCCTTTTCTACAGCCTGATAATCCTTGGCCATAGTGAGGGCGACTTCATGTTGTCGGTTGATCTCACGCCGCCACGCCAGTGCGTCAGACGGCTTGCCGAGCGCTTGTTTGAGTGATGACGACATTGCTCGCAGCGTCGACTGAGCATCCCAACCATGAACGAGGTAGAACGGCGTTTCCTTCCTTGTAGTGTCTTGAGAAGTAATAATAGCAAATACCAGCTTCTCCGCGATTTCGTCCCAATCTTGCTGTAAAGGGTCTTCCGCGTACACCCGTACGGAACCCATCACCGACTTCACCGAGCGTTCCTGCTGTCCATTAGCCTGTGGTCGATAGCGTAAAGTCGCTCGTGATCTTGACTGCATCATCTCTGCAAATGCCTGGAACACCTCGCTCATGAAGCGTGGATCACGGTCGTGCCTTATCAGTGATGGGGCTCCGAACCGTCGGTACACACATTCTTCGAGCACTTGGGTAACACTCAGTGCAGTCGTATCCGACATAGCCTTGGCAATAACGAATCCCGTGAACGAGCACTGAAATAGGAGCAACGCCGTGTTGCCCCTGCGCGATTTCGGTAGTGGGATCACAAAATCCATCGAGACGATCTGGAAAGGTCGTTCGGCTAGTACGTTGCCCGGCGAGTATCCACGAAGCTGCGGACGGCTTTTACTCGAGCTGCAATCTGGACAGGACTTCACATGCTTCTTCACGTCAGCGTACAAGCCGATCCAATAATAATCGGACTTAACGCGATGGAACGTTCTCACCACACCTTGATGTCCTCCTTCCAGCGAGTCGTGACAGTTCTGCAAGACCTCTTGAATCATCGTTGTTGGTACCACAAGCCGCAGCTTGGTCTCCTCTTGCCAACCGTGGTCGTACCGACGATTCAATCCAAGATAGTGAAGCACGCCGTCTTCTGATAACACGAACCGGTCAGCGTACTTCCAGGCATCTCGAGCTTCTTTGTAACTCAGCTCTTCTGCTTGGCCCTGAAGCACCTTCTTGATGTTAAATCACTTCTGCTCCTCGTCTTGTGCCACCTGTATCCGTCTGCGTCGTTCCCGCTGTATCGCTACCGGGTCAACATCTTCCGCATCGGGAAATGCCGCTGGCACAGTCTTGTGAGGATGGTTTGGCAAAGCTTCGCCGATTGAATCTTCGGTGGACGTCTCTCGTTGTTCTTCATGCTGTTCTTGAGCTTTTGAGACATCCTCCGAGTGTTCATCTGCAAACCTGACGCGTTTCTTGGCTTTCGTCTGTCGCCGAGTCATCACTGCCATATTACCATAATCGCACTTTGGTGAGCTGTAATCAACCACGAAATTTTCGAAAGTTTTCCACTTTGAAGATTCGCTGCCTGACAGTACATGTACTTGACGCTCTGTTCCACGTGACGAAACATCTACCGAGTTTTCATCCGGTTCGTAGATCATTTCCTGGATGCGATTCAGCGATGCCAATTCCGACTTGCGAGTTTCAGCCAAGATTACTCGACTGACCTTCGATTCCAGCGCTTTAGTGGCTAACGAATCCGCGGCAGCGTTGTATTCTCGTACAACGTGAAGATATTTAACTGATCGAAGCTTGGTCGTGCGTTCCTTGTGAGTATTCAGCAGCGCTAGCAAAGTTTCTTTCCTGCATGCGATCACCCCTAGTGATTGTTGAATCGCGAGCCTTGAGTCACCAACGATGACTAAATCCTCGGCACCGTGCGCAATAGCAGCCTTGACACCGTTTATCATACCTGTATACTCTGCCTCATTCACCGTGGTAGCCGAGAGGTAAGCGTTTGCAGCAATCACTACCTTCCACTCAGGAAGGCTCCACAACACCCATGAACAACTCCCGTAGCCACCGTACGTCTCTGTCTTCGCTGATCCGTCAAACGACATTACGAATCCACTGTAATTACGGGGAAGCCTGGCGTACAGCAATGCGGGGTCCATTCGAATAGTCGGGGAACCCTTGTGTGGAGGTGCCACCGGCGCGAGTGAATATTCCAAGTCGACGAAGCTCGTGATGCTTGACTGCAGGAGCTGTGCTAAGGCGACATCTTTCTCCTTCACGCGCTGCACCTTCAAATGCCACTGCGATAGCAGCACTGCGAGCTGGACCGCGCGTCCGAAGAGAGACTTCGACTTATGCACCCACTCTAACGTCGAGAATCGTGTATAGACATGTAGCATCTTTCCTGCCAGCTGAACGTAACAGATCTTCAACAGCAGAAGTAACGCCAAAACTTCCTTCTCAGCAGGATGGTAGTTCATCTCGGCTTCCTTAAGCACCCGACCGAGGAACCGTACGGGGTGTAACTTGCCTTCATGTTCTTGCGTTAGCGTAGTGCTCAACGCCCATTCATTCGCAAAGAGCATGACGTGAACTGCTTTCGACCGATCGAAGTGCCTGAGGATGGGTGAATGTGAAACACTCGTCTTCAATCTTTCGAAGGAATGACGTGCCACAGAAAGGCCACCTTCAACGACAAAGTCTTCATCCTTGAGCTGGTACAGCGCCGCACCGTAGACTGCGAAGTCTTGAATGAAGCGACTGTAGTAATTAACCGCTCCAAGAAACGACTGCATGCCCTTCTTACTCGTTGGAAACGAAAGATCGGTGATGGCCGCAAGCTTCTTGGGGTCAGCTCTGATACCTTCTGGCGAAATTTTATGCGACAGAAAGTCCACCTTGGGTTGGCAGAAGATGCTCGTGGTGAAGCTAATGCTGATCCGACACTGTGCAAATCTTGCCAGCAATCGGTCCAGCGTCGCCAGGCAGCTGTCGAAATCCTCGCCACCGAAGCAAATGTCATCCACAAACGACCGTCGACCAAATACAGGTACCAGCGATGATTCGTCTGGTTCCCCGTTCGTAAACATGTCAGCGACGGGGCTGTTGACGAGTTGTAGTACAGGGTCGGTCTCGACCTATGCTTCGCGGTCTGCCGCGAACTTCGTTTGAAACGAACCCTCGGCGCTTGGCCCACGACGTTCCTTGGCCTGTTCTTCAGCTAAACGCATCATCTCCGAGTATTCAAACCAACCTCCTTTAGGTTGAACGAACCCCCAGAGTGCGTTGTCAATCATACGCTGGTAGATCATCGGCGCGTTCTTTAAACCGAAGGGCATGCGTAACCACTCGAAATGTCCGAGTGCGCAGACGAACGCCGACACTTTACGCGCTCGTAAGGTCATCATGACCGCCCAGAAGCCGCTTGCTGCATCCAGCGAGCAGAACCATAGGTAGCGCTCGAGATCTGTTAACAGGTCGTCGACTAGCGGCATTGCATACTCCATGATCGCGGTGATAGCATTCACCATCTTGTAATCAATGCAGAGCCGGGTGTCCAGCCCGTTCTTTTTCATCACAATCACGATCGGCGATGCCCATGGACTGTCTGAAAAGACGATCAGTCCTGCTCGCAGCAGAGCGCGCAGCAGCTCGTACAGTTTGCCTAGAAATCGTAGCGGCACGCGCCGGGCACGCTGCTTAATTGGAGCGTGCCCCTGTGTGTCGATATCGCATACCGCGCCGTAGGCTGGCGGCGGCAGTGCGTTACCACTAGCAATTAGAATGTGCTCGTGGCTCTTTAGCGTCGCAACCAGACGCTCTCGGCGTTCAATCGACAGCTCAGGATCAGCAACATTAGGCGCAGTGTAGTCAATTGTCGTGTTGATCTCTTCGGTCAGATCCGGCAGGAATGCCAGCTCCTTCGCGTAGTCGTCCAAGCCAAAGTTGTTAGCTGGGTGTTCGTAGAAATCATTTCTCGTATCCTCCGTTGCTTCGTTTCCTTCGGTCGTTAACACTCGAGCAACCGAGATGTATGTTCCGTCCAACGCCGCTACGGATTCTCCCTGGACTCAACATTGGCATCCGCTTTGATTTCAACAGTCGGTACTTGGTCCATCTCCTTCCCATCCTGGTTTCCCATCTCTGGGCCATCTGCCGAGTCGTCGTTCGCAATATTGAATGCGTGGGCCGCCGACATATTGGGTTGTTGACTTTTGTTCAGCTCCTCGTTCTGCCGCTGTCTTGACATTTCGGAATTCGCACCAATCTTGCAATGAATACTCGGTGCCGTACTCAACACCTTCTGTGCGATGCCTGCATCCTCTGGATCAACCACCGATGTCTCGTTCGCAGATTTGGTGACACACAAGGCCGGGACAGCTTCGTCAAAACGGGTGACTCCATTTAATCCAGTGCTGTTTCTTGTCGCTTCCGTGGTCACCCCTGACTGGACACTAACACTTGTTGGCGTATGTACCACGTTTACCGGCCTCAGTAGTTCGTTTGTACGCACTACCGAGGCTTCGTTCACGTTATTGCTTCCGCCATGGGTGGTCGTGTACGTGTCCAAAGGTTCTGCGGAAGGCTGACCGTCGGCCGAATCCCCGGCTGTCACCCCAGACGCCAGACAGGCTTCTACTCGTTCACGTTCTTCCAGGATCAGTGCCCAGCGCTCTGCACATGTCAGACGATCACTAGAATCCACTAGCGAGTCTTCTAGAGGTCGTGCTAGCACTCCACTTGGTTCTAAGTAATCTGGTCGATCAACGGCCGAAGGCTGAGTTGCAAGCCATTATTCGTAGATTTCGCATTCACGCTGGAAGAGCTCGCGGTCTCTGCAACCTTCGTAGGCCAACACTTGCCAGTCTTGGTACTTCTTGGACTCCAGACGCACATAGCCGTCACCTCGTGGCAAATCCCCATCTGGAATCCACATTGCGATCGAGTCGTGTGCTGGTAGGTACACAGTTCGATCAGACACGTTGGTCAGTCGAATGCTCTGAGGCCGTCCACGTCGAAACCTCGCCACTGACTGGATTAGCTTGTTCGTTCGACGAACCCACAGTACGTGTTCTTCCAGCCCGACTTCACGCTTCGCTAGTCGATATTCTCGCCACTCGTGCGCTTGAATGTCCAAACGCTCGGGTGGCCCGGCGTTAACATGGGAGCCGTATTCCTCGCTATCGATCATGTTCTTGGTCTTGATCAGCGGGATTTGAACTTCCTGCGGTAATTGCGCCGCGCCGTGAAACAGGTCCAACCGGATCCCAGCTGGGATCATAAAGTCGGTCCCGAGTACCACGTCGACGCCTGCACTATGCGCCATTACCCACATCCCGAATTCGTACACCATCTCCCATCCGAGCGTAATCTTGACGCACGCACGTCGCGTCGTAGACACCTTGCCTTCGTTGATTCCTTGAATGTCAATGCGGCGTCCGTGATCGGGTACATCTCGGAGTCGCAATCTCTTGGCAATGGCGTCAGTGATCACACTAACGTTCGCTCCTGTGTCAAGGAGGATCCTCGTTCGCTGGTCGTTTACAGCGCCTTGTACCAGATCTCTCATTCTGATCCGTCGGTCGAATTTCTTGGCCGACCACCACCCCTGTCTCTTGCCAGGGTTCAACTTCATCATCTCGGAGTGACCCTTGGGCTCGTCTCGCGCTGCTCTCGAAACCAAGCTGAACGAACCCTCGCTGGTGCCCTCATCAGCATCAGCACACTCCACTCTCTCTCCAACACCTCCACCGAGGATTCTACTCCTCTCCTTTTCATTTTTCGTCGCGTTCACACTTGTTACGTAATTATCAGGCCATTCACTCTGCCCCATGAAAGCAAAGATGCACTCTGCTTCCATTGAAGGCTCGGTTAGCTGTGGCAGCCCGATAGACACCAGCCCAGTTGTAGTTGGCGGGCTGCCTAGTTTAAATGACGTTCTTGAACGACGGCCTTGAGCTCAGGCGGGAGTTCCTCCTTCGTGCCCTTAGTACGCACGAACTTGGCAAGGTCTTGGAAGTTGCGGAAAAGTTGGCATTGTCCAGCATCGTGGAGTTGTTTGCAGAACTTGCATCGCTTGTTACAGTAGTGGGCGGAGTGACTCATGCCACCGCACACCGCGCATGGTCCGTACTGTGGGCGTCGGTTGTCGCGGGTGAAGTCACGTCGACCGCGTTGGTCCTGATTGAACCCACGGTCACCACCTCGGCGATCTTGATTGAAGCCATTCTCGCGATCAGGCGTGTTTCCACGCGTTTGACGGTTGTCCGAACGTGCGTAGGTGCCTTCAGCAGCTGCACGGCGCTCATTTTCGTTAGCAGCGAGGTATCGGTCGTTTTCATCCAATGAGAAATCACCATCCGTATTATCGGGCTGAAAGTCGTTGTACTCGTCTTGGACATCGTTGTTAGCGTTCGGATCTTCGTTTGAATACTCGATGCCTCCCTGAGCGGCTTCACGACCTTCTAATTCAGCTAGTAGGTCATCCACCGTGGCTTCAATGAGCGTCACTCTTGGTTTGTTTCGGTTGTCATCGCGGCGACGGTCATCACGCCGGTTGTTGCGGGCGTATCCATCGTCGCGTCGCGCGTCACGACGCTTGGAGTATCGGTACTCACTGTCACGCTTGGCCATCCTCTCCTTGCCCTTGAGAACATCTTCGATGATCTCTTCGAGCTCGTGAATGTCGGTGACGCGAGCGTGGTAGAGACTCTCCGCTAGCTTGTCATCGTCGCATGTTGCCAGGAACTGCTGTACGTGTTCTTTCGCGTCGCGACCACTCTTCTCAAAGTGTAGACGGGCGGTCCGAGCGTAGCCATTCAGCCTGTTTATGTAGTCGCACAGATGTTCATTTCGTTCCCGCTTGGCGGAGTAGTAGCGCGACAGTGCCGTCTGAGTGAATTGCGAGCAGTAGTAGCGGATGAACGCATCGCTCAGCAGCTTCCACTTGCGCTTCGTCTCCTTCGGAAGTTGACGGAACCAATGAATGGCTCCGTCCCGGAGACTTAGCTCAAATGGAATGCACCATTTGTCGGCATCTGTGTGGGTTCCAGTCATTTCATAGACGAACCCACGGAGCCACTGCATACAGTTCTCGCTCTTGTTGCGAGAGCCTGAGAACGGCGTGATGCGATCCAGCGGTCGGTGCGAAGCCATTTCAATCCTCGGTGTTGGATCCACGTCGTTCAGCGTCGCTAGCTCATTCATCTGGCGCATCAACTCAAGCTGAGGATCTTCCTCGTCGAATGTACGCACAAAAATGTCATCGTCACTGAACGAGCCATAGCTGTCGACTTGACGACGTCCGGCACCACCTTTGGGAGCTCGCGCACCGCCTCGGCGACCGAACGAACCCTCGTTACTTGCGTAAATACGTTGCATACGGCTCTCCGAACGTGGCGTAACCATGTGCGAGTCTTGAAAGTACGGTGAAGCTTCGGTAGTGCCAAAGGCACCACGCTCAGCTCCACGCTTGGTCGGAGGAGTACGAACGAGTCGTTGGGGCGTCGGCGGCAGTGGAATCTTGGACGGATCTTCATCTTGAATCATCGGTCGGCTCACAGGCTGCTTTCCGGAATTGATGTCAACAGCGCCAAACGCCTTCCGAAGCTTCTTCTTCCATTTCTGGAGAGCAGCTCCGGCTTCATGTGGACTCCAATCCTGGAGCGACATCGTCGATGGGTACGTCTCGTTCTCGAACCCCAGCGACAGCAGTAGCGAAACTGAATCCTCGGCGACTTGGCTAGTCGAAACCGAGTTGACTGGGTGTTGAAGGTCCTGCGCAAGCGCAGGCCAGTCGGCTTTTTTCTTGGGGATGGGCTTGAACAGCTGCATCCACTCATCATTCTGCATCAGCGCTTGTACGCGGTCGAAAACGCGCTTGGCGGCTGGTGTATCACCGCTGATAGGTGAGCGAGGTGCCTTTCAGCAGTGCTGAATGCTTTGCACTCGCCACCGAGGGTTTAGAACCCTCGGTTCCATCGTCAATAATCTTCGTAGGCGGGTTCCGGTTCCGCAACATCATCGAGCTCGTCGGGCGAGGTTTCCTCGAAAGGGACCTGGTCGGCCCGCTCACCCCCGATGATAGCGTGGCCGTCTCCGGCGTCGCTGCGCCTGGCTGCGGAGCCGGCGTCTTGTCTTCGTAATCTTCATAATCGTGGGCGTCAGGACCGATGTCCGCTTCGTCGTCGAAGCTCACTGAAAGCTCAGTGGCGGCTGCAAAGCGCGCAGCCGGGCTTGAACTCTCGTTGCGAGCCCCGCCAGACTTGGCAGGAGTAACTGGTACCGTCGGTTGTCCTCTCGCCATGTTTCTTGTTTTTGTTTTCTTGTTCTTCTTCTCCTTGGTAGCTCGTAAACTGGAAGGCCATACAAACAGTTCACAATGGTCACAATCGGTTCCCGGGTCGCGGCACCAGTTGTGGTGTTGGAAATCCCACGTGAACTCTAGCTACAGATGTAGTTAGGATGTTCCCCACAACAATACGTCTACTAGGATAGTAAACGATCGTTCGGGCGGACCTGAAGACCCCAGTTCTGCCCTTGCACCGGGACAAACTGGACCTTGTAAACTACTTATGTAGGCCAACCAGTAAAATAAGAACACGCTACTAGCACGAGCAAAGCTAGCAGGTGTTTTAAATCCTCGTGGTCCCAACAGCGGAAGGGTACCAGGCACGGGTAAGCCTTTTACGAGATCACCGAGAGTTCAACACTCGGTTGGAAGAATAAAAGGGAGGCAATTCAAGCACTCCCAGTCGTGCAAATAGGCAACAATAAGCCGTCACGTAAAACCTCCCAATAGTAATCGGCCAATACACAAAGTCTCTTGGCCTTGCCGGATGAACCCTCGCTACAGAGCTTCGAGTTCACCGACAGGCATAACACACTCTAACAAGCTTGACCAGACGCTTACCTTGAAGCCGGACGTCGCTCTGTGTGCTTGAGTGGAAATTCTGTTCTGTATATAAGCTTACCCTTTCGCGTCTATTCCTAATAAGAAGTCCTAATCAAGTATACAAATATCAAGTGAACAATGATCCGTTATGGATCTTCTTGCATGCCAAGCGTCGTCTGCACCGTCGCATGAGCATCTTTAACGGTCCGCGCCCTGTCCCAGACGGTGAACGTGTCTTCCAAGGGTCGCTGAGTCTTCCGCGAACTCATCCCAACCGCCACTGAGGGTTCGTACCGTATATGGTCCGCTGAATGCGAATCCGGCCAGTCCATTATTAATAATAAGGACAGCCTGGATTCAGTGACATATGCCCGTATCCAATGCTCGTTGAATGTTCGGAGGTGACGCCGTCGAGTCCCTTGCACCTTGGCGTCTCCGTACATCACCTGACCGAGGGTTCGTCGCTTGAACAACTTGGGCTGTGTCACGTCTTTGTCGACGGGTGATAATCCGCAACTACGGAGAAATCACTACACCACAGTGCCCATGATTTAGGCAAACTTGTAAGAAGTTGACACTACAAGCCATGATGAAGGCGAGAGGCCTCTAAGCCATCACAACGCTGCATGCGAAGCCTCCTCGAAATGGCTCGAGGTGAGACGAAGACGACTTCTGGTATCGTGAGCGGAAAGTCAAAGCGTTCCTGCTCGAAACTCTAACTGATGAGCTTATCGTTAGTGTTAGCACCTAACGCTACTTCTACGAAGTGCTGGAGTACTTGAAATAAACGTACGAAACCAAAACCTGGGGAAACCTAGTCGCTCTGCGGGAAGCTTTTATCTCTTTAAGATACGAAGATGAACAGGAGATGACGGCGCACCGCAACAAGCTGAAGACGATCGCCGACAAACTCACTCAAGAAGGGAAACCTGTCGATGATAAGGAGCGAGTCTCGAGTCTTCCATGCTATGTTGTTCATTCCATCTTTTTTTTTCGCCGTATCCCACTTAGGCATGGTGTCGAGAGGTGTTGCACCCGCGTAGAGGAAGCTCGGGCTGATAACCATTTATTCTTTGTTAATCAAAAGGGAGCCCTCGGAAGTAATAAAAATAATTAGAATTGGAATACTCCCTCAATACCGATAAGAATGCGTATTTAAAAAACCTAAGTTTAATTTCCCCTCTCACCCCTCAGTCGTAAAAAAGAATAGGAATATTTCTTTTGTGGGGTGCTTTATTACAAGAAAGTCCAAATCGTATGACGCCATAGCCAACATATAAAAATAGCGCCTCCTATTAATATCTAAATTTGTACGAGCGTATCTGGCCATTCACTTACTATTATGTATTCTTTACACGCCGACGCCCAGTAAGCATCCCCACGTGCGAAAAACGCTAATAGCCTTGCCCCCTATACAGCAGCCATGAAATGTGGCGATGGCGAGTAAACGCGAGCAAATAAGTTAAGCTGACGCACTACCAATTTTTGTAGGTTTAACTCTTTATAATACTTATTCTGCTGTTTTAAATGAGTAATGGTAAACTATGATTCATTATTAGTAATATGGGAGTAAAAGAGTGACTTATCAGCGACTCGCTCGCTGACAGCGAGTTCGTCCACAGTTTGATTAACGAAAATATTTACAAATGAACACATAGTAAGACCAAGCTATCGTTTGACAGCGCGTTTCCATGCAAAGGCAGTGTTAAAAGCTGAAGTGCTGCACTCTTCAAGACAGGGTCTGTCTCTGGCAACTGCGGGTTTTCTTCAAAGCATCGTTAAGCGCATGAGCACTTCCAGTAATCTCCGCGCTCTCTCAAACCACGAGAACATTCTTTCAGGTGGCAAGCGGCACAATTGGAGCATCGCCTTAAGCTTCCTACTGCTTCTTTTACTTGCGAGAATACTTATTTTAGTGCTTCAACTCGCACCAAGCAGCAACCGAGTTAAATTCCTCAACGATATGCGTCGACCTCGAATGCACAACCACGAGTTTTGGCAAAGGGTCCCCAAGCAAACACGGAAAAAGCTGAGCAGCACCGGTTGTGCATCAATGATATGCCTTGCTCCCGCCAAACTGTGCGTCTGCCAGCCAAAACAAGTCAAAATACGCACAGTGTGACTGGCGAGCAAAAGTGTCCCCAACGGCTGTCCCCAACCGCTGTCTCAGAAAAAGATGAGCCCAAATCATCTACCGAAAAATACAAATGCGCTCTGACAATAAATCCGTTACTACCCAAAAAGCCACAGTAACCGCCGAACGTTTTGCCTTATTTACCCTTTTAGCAATGCTAAACGTAGCGACGAAGCCTCCAAGCAGAATAAAACGGCTGGTAGCAAGTGAGCTTCCTGAACCAGGTGCAGTGTGCGTTTTGGAGGTTGTTGCGTGCGCCCCAGCGCTTTATCTACTCGCCACCATGCGTTCAAGTGCCTTTGCACTGGTTCATTCCTGTTTTTCCGGTCTCGTTGCTTCATCTCCAGCCTCCCGTTGCCAATAAATCCAGAATGACGTCCTCCGCTGCACTCCGTCATATTTCTCCGCTCAAAGTGCGTTCGTTGCCGTCCCGAGAGGCTGCATCATCCTCCAAGACCATGCAAACCCCCACTGCAATTCCGCTCCACTTAAAACTTGCTGTGGGCGGTATGGCAGGCGCCGTTGGAATGGTCACCACTTTCCCCATGGACATCGTCAAGACGCATCTACAGGGCCAGACACGCACGGGTGGACGCATGACGTTCTCTGGACCTGCGCAATGCTTTAAACACATTGTTGCCACCGACGGCCTGCGCGGCCTGTACCGCGGCCTACCTCCTACTCTCATGGGAGTTCTACCTGAAAAGGCCATCAAACTCGCAGTCAACGAGCAGCTCCGAGAATACTTCACCGACGCAAACGGCAACCTATCAATGGGCAAGCAGGCGCTGGCCGGTGCAGGCGCCGGGTGTGCGCAATCGATCATCACGAATCCGGTACGAATCTAATTAGTGTTTGAAAGGGTGTTTTTAGAGCACTTCGCTAACAGAATTCTAAAATTGTGCAGGTTGAGATCGTCAAGATCCGGTTGCAAATGCAGACGTCGCTGCCAGTAGCAGAACGACAAACGGCGTTGGAGATCGCACGGAGTTTGGGAATCCGAGGCGTGTACAAGGGGGCAGGTGTGTGTTTCTTGCGTGATGTGCCGTACGCTGTCCTCTTCTTCCCGTCGTACGCTACACTGCGTGACGCCTGGGCAGACAAGACCACGGGTAAGAACTCGGTGCTTTCTATTGTGGCCGCTGGAGCTGTGGCCGGCGCTGGCGCTGCTGCGATCTGCACACCAGCAGATGTGATCAAGACACGGCTGCAGATGAAGGGATCTCCGTATACCGGTATGGTCGACTGCGTCCGGAAAATTGTGTCTGCAAATGGACCCACGGCTCTGATGAAGGGCGCGGGGCCGCGTATGATGGTGCAGGCACCGCTCTTTGGCATCACCCTCGTGGCGTTCGAGCTGCAGAAGAAGTACATGGAGTCTCTTGCAAGTCAAGATTAGATTAGAGTTAAGTTGGAGCGGATTAACGGGAGTCGCTTCTCTATTTCATAGAACTTCGCCAGCTCTCCAGGTAACGACGGGCAACCAGCTCGTGGGTCCTGGACAGTGATGCTCGATTTTTTTTTACGTGTTCAGAGGCACCGCGAGCTGCCACCTTTGCGAGAAAAGTAAAGACACTGCCGAGGTAAGATTTTGTCATGCGCTAGGGTGACAATCTGTGAAAACGGACCTGAAACCGATGCACGCGTGACTGTGCTCAAACGTGAGCTTATTTTATACTACAATACTGTAGTAGCTGCACGAATAACTTATTTTGAGGTAGGAACATGTACGTGTAATGTATTATCGCAAAAACGTATGGAGTTGTTTGTTGCCCTTGTCAGCTCTAAAGAAGAACGTGTTATTCTTGGTTCTGAGGCTTACCGCGCAGTTTACGAACGATTCGATCAGCTGGTCGCCTTTGTAAACAGAATGACCAAAGTGTCGATTGCTCCGATGCAACAGTCTATCCGGTCTGTTCAAGTGCAGGCAAACACGTCACGACCATCTCCACGGTCCTCAACGTTTCGCGCTGCTGGGTCCGTTGTAGGACCAGCCGCTAAAAACACTACAGACAGCTACAAACCCGGGAAATGGGACATCTTCATGCTTGGCATCACAATTGTCATCGGTGGCCAGTATTTCTGTTGGAACGCTGGGATCTCTGCTGGTCTCTGGAGTTTTTTTATCGCTTACCTTCTCATTGGAACTGCGTACGTCGCTTTGTGTTGCTGTACGGCTGAAATCACCGGCGCCTTACCGTTCGCAGGTGGAGCTTATGGGCTCGCGCGTTGTACGCTCGGATTCTATCCTGCCTTCATGATTGGCTGTTGCGAAGCTCTCGAGTATATCGCGTACGTCTCAACTTCAACAATCGCGTTTGTTGACCTCGTCGTGGACGCGGTGCCAGAGGCGAAGCCAATCCGTCCTTTATTGTGGGGTCTCTTTTACTTGAGTGCGTTGATATTCCACATCAAAGGTGGTCGAGCGTTCTGGGTCTTCAATCTCGTGTTAGGTGTTGTATCGTTATTGATCGTGCTTCTTTACTGTATCGGCTCACTCCCGTTCGTCAACTTTGCAAGATACGCTGCAGATTCCAATTTAGAGTTTGTGGGCGGGTTCCAAGGTTTCATGAAGGCACTTCCTCTTGCTGCCTGGTTCTTTGTTGGTGTCGAAGCTTTACCGATGGCCAGCGGCCAGGTCGAACAGGCCAAACATGTCGTCCCCACAGCTCAAGTCGGATGCGTCTTGACACTTTTCGGAACTGGGATCTTTGTCTACTTTATCACTGTGTCATTGCCACCTGGAATAGCGTCTCTACCTACCGAATTGGTTCCCTTCGACAATGGATTCACACTGCTTTTGGATTTTCCTCGCGACTGTGCTATCTCTACCAGCAACTTACGCCACCGCGTTTGGATTCATGTGGTGCTATGGAAAACTTATTGTGGCAATGGCGACGTCCAAGTTACTGCCTTCATTTCTAAACAAAACCACGATACAGCATGAAACGCCTTACGCTGCTCTCATTGCTGGCACGACTGTCAGCTATGCTCTTTGCCTCGTGGTGTACTGGGCGCCATCGATCGGACAGTATCTCTTCAACATTTGCATGCTTGCCGGCTTCATGTCGTACACGGGTCAGTGTATCGGCTACATCTCCCTGAAGCACAACTACCGAAATATCAGAGTTTCGCAGTCCGTTCGGGTCGTGGGGAGCTCTTTATTCGATGCTAGTGTGGGTGCTCAGTATCGTCGGAATCGTGGTATTTCAAGGAAATGGCAGTGTGGAGACTTTTGTCTTCATAACTGTCGTTGCTCTGTTGACACTCTTCTACTTTGTATACGCACGGAAGCGACAGACGTTCTCTCCCCAAGAAAACCGCGTCATGTTGGTAGCTCACGTGACTAAATTCAACATTAAGAAGGTTGCTGCAGCGCAGTAAGAACCAAAGCACTAGCACCTCAAACAACAGTCATCATACTGAGGCTTCAGAAGGAAAACGCTCTAAGCAAGTTGAAGCCATAGGGAAATCGACCAAATCTATCAGGTCCATGAGATCTGGTAGAAGCGCCAGAAGTACTGAAGGTCAGCATCGTACTACTTTCTTTATGATAAGCAACGATACCAATCAAAGCTACTTCCTCCGTCCGAAAATATAAGGCATGTTTTAGAGTTAAAATCGTTTTAGCGTCAAAAGCGCGTTTTATTGGTGTCTGATTGGTCTAAAACATGCGTAAAAGCACCTGGTGCTTTTCGCTCGCATTTTGAATGAGTGGTTGACGAGCTATGGTCGTTCCAAAACGGCCACATTCTTCATTTTTCCTTTTATTCTTCGCAACAAGTCCAGATGAGCTCTAACACCGACGGCGCGCGCTGTAAAAGGAAGAACCTCACGTCAGAAGAGCGTGCTCAAGTCGTCGCAGCTCTTCTGCGCTCAAGCGTAAACTTGCAGCCGCCCAAAGCAGAGTTCGCCGCCTGTGCAGTCCATTTTAGCTGTAGCGAGCGCCAGATCGCGCGGCTGTGGCAGCGAGTGGCCCAGGATATTCATGAAGGCAAATCTATCAACTACTCCAGCGGCAGAAAGGGGAAAAGCGGCCGCAAGTCAAGGCTAACGGAGGAGTTCCGCCTCGACCTCAACCACGCCATCGCACTTACGCCGCTCAAAGACAGAACCAACATTCGTACTTTAGCTGACTCCCTCGGTATGTCTAAATCTACTCTGCATGACTATTTTCTCTCGGGGGTGTTCAGATGCCACACAGCATGCCTGAAACCGATGCTAAGTGACGAGCAGAGAGTTGCTCGAGTTCGGTTTGCCTCTGGATTTGTTCAGAAGACGGGAAGACATGGGCTGCAGATCGACAATATGATGGAGTATGTGCACCTGGATGAAAAGTGGTTTTACCTAGCTAAGGAGAAGCAGCGCTTCTATTTGGCTGAACACGAGGAGGATCCCCATACGACGGTCAAGAACAAGAATTATATTGTTAAAGTGATGTTTCTTGTTGCTGTGGCTCGCCCACGTTGGGTACCTAGGCAACATAAAGTGTGAGATGGGAAAATTGGCTTGTGGCCATTTGCTATCTACGAACCGGCCGAGCGTTCAAGCAAGAATCGGCCTGCGGGGACGTTGGAACTGAAGACATACGCAGTGACTCGTGACATCTATCGGCAGTGTCTTTGCCGGTCGGTCATTCCTTGCATTAAGGCCCCTTTGGCCTTCGGGCAAGCGAGTCATCTTGCAGCACGACAACGCAAAACCCCATGTGGCTGCGGATGATCCTGCTGTACTTGCGGCATGTGCGGAGGGCGGGTGGAGGATGCGCCTTCAGCCACAACCTGCTAATTCACCGGATTTTAATGCTCTCGACCTCGGCTTTTTTAGCTCCATACAGTCGCTCCAGCACAAGAAGAAGGCTAAAACTATCGAAGATCTGGTCAACAATGTCGACGAAGCCTTCAAGCAGCTTCATTACAGCGCTCTAGATAGAGTTTTTGTTTCTCTACAATCTGTGCTGATGGCTTCTATGGACGTTGACGGAAGCAACAAGTACGCCATCCCCCATCTTTCGAAAGCCACGTTGACGGATAGCCGTGGTCTTCTCCCGCAGTCCCTAGCTTGTAGTGACAGAATCTATCAGAAGGCAATAAATCTGCTAAGTTCGGCTGATACGAACCGAGCTTAGTCTTATATTTTCGGACAGTGTTATGTGTGGCGCTGGTCTTATATTTTCGGACGGAGGAAGTAATATTTATGGAACTGGTTAGCGGCACCGAGTAAAATAGTACTTACACGAAACATTACAGTAGTACCTTCGTAATTTTGACGATAAAATACTGTCCGAGGTAAATTTCAACTCAGTTCTGAAAAACAAGATTTCTGAAAAAGACACCCCCTCTCCCCCCTTTCTCCCATCCTCAATATCTATGAGCCTTTCATTCCAAAAAATTCCCGCGCACTACATCAGCCACGCGCCCCTCCTAAACTCTAATACGAGACGAAGACACACGACAGCTCTGAAGGTAAGCATGCATGTTCATGTAGATTAGAGGGGGGAGGTAAGCTAAGAGCGTATTCTGTGGTTCTCATGTGTGCAATCAGAATGAGCGACAGTGAACCCGATCGGCAAGTCCCTCCTGGGGTCTCGTGGCTCTGTCCCCCAGTTGATGTCGAGTGGCATGAGAGCTGGGATGCCTTCCGCAAATACATGGAGCGCTACCAAGAGGAGACACACCAGATCTTTCCACAGCGCACGTCCACATCGGTTCAAAAGAGAAATCGAGAAATTAAGGCGCGAGCAAACCTGAGTGTTAATGCGAAGGACCCAGATGATTCCGGCACGACTAACACAGTTACTGATGAGACGTCGGATCGATTGATCCCTGAGGAGTTCGGAAATTTCTGGATTAAGTTGGTCTGCACTCACGGGTGGAAGCGCAAGAGCCGTGGAAAGGGGATACGAAGGTCGTTTTTCGAGAGGACTACAGGCTGTAAGGCAAACATTAAGGCTGCTGTCGTATGGAACGATGAACACGACACGTTCATGGTACGCGTCACTGACTTTGACGTCAGACACAACCACAATGTGTCTCGCGCTACATTTGAGAACCATGTGTCGAACCGTCGCGTGGAGGATCCGGACATACTGGCATTCGTGGATGAACTCCAAGCTGCTGGTTCTAAGCCGAAGCTAATTATGCAGTTCCTGCGAAAGAAGACAGGTGGGTGCGCTTAACTCAACCCAAAATTATATATAGTGACTGATAGCTTTCTTGTTTTGGACTCCATGTAGGAAAAAATGTGGTGCTTCGAGATGTACACAACATGGTGGCGAGGATGAAGGAGAGACGAAGGGGAGGTGCGACTACTGAAGAACGGCTGGAGACTGTCTTGCGAGGGATTTGCGAATGTCGTGGAAACCGAGCAACCGTTTACGTCGACGAATCCAAAACTGCACAGACCATCGCGTTGCAGACGAGACAAATGCGACGCTGGTTCAAGGCTTTTCCTGAAGTGATGCTCATTGACGCGACGCATAACACCAACGAATCGCGCTACAAGCTCTTCTCGTTCATGGTTAACGATGTGTACGGACATGTAAGTAAATGTACCTGACGTTACATCCTATGTGCCTCTAGTTACACTTTTACTGTTTGCGTAGCTTCAGCTACAACATGTACTTGATATGTACAAATGCTACTTATGAGTTGTTAACGTAATGCTAGGGTCAATACGTACACCACAGTCTCATGGAGAACGAAAGTGCAGAGTGTCTTTCAGATGCTATCGGGTCGTTCAAGTTTACAACTCTTCGTGGGAGCAAGTCAGGGTAATTGTGATTGACAAGGACATGGGTGAATTGGGATTACTAGAAATGGAGGTTCCCTGGCGTGAAAGTGATTCTGTGTCACTTCCATTTGAAGAAGTATATTCGGACCGAGCTGGCAAAGAGCGAGTATGGAGGCCCGTCCAGCTTCGACAAAGACCAAGTTGAAGATGCTATCGATATGATGCGGCTGGCGGTTTCTACGGATGAGTACGTTAAGTATCTGAAGTATCTATACTTTTTGCTGGAAGGTGTTCGTCTTAAACGTGAAGACCCTGTACCTGTGCCTACGCATCCATTTTTGAAGTACTTCATGAAGAACTGGTATTCGATGAAAGAACGATGGCGCTGTACGCACGTTCGGATGTTCCACATCTACGCAACCACATCAATAATAGGTACAATTTCTTGCGCTATAGGTTCTAGACTCACCTTTAATTGTGTTTTTGCCTGGTGGTTTGGTGGTCTGTAGGCTTGAAACATCATGGGGTCATATCAAAGAGGTTCTGAAGCCGGAGATGGCGCTGGATGAGTGCGTAGATACGCTGATGTTCTTGCAAGCAGTAGCAGATATGGAGTACGGAAAGAAAATTACAGACGTGGGCCAGATGCGTTATGATGAGCTTGAACAGCTAGCGCGCGAAGTCAGCCCGTATGCGTACCGGCTTGTTGAAGAGCAGTATTGGGCGTCTAAGGATCGCAAGACAAGTTACGGCGTGGAGGAAATACATTCCAGCCTGTTTGTCCTGACCGGAGGTGGCCACACCAGTACATGCTATCATGTCGACACTACGGTAAGTTTGTCACCCGTTCTGGCCCGTGCAAACCCTAACGTACGTCGCTGTTATTGCGTGCCTTTAGAGATATCACTGCTCATGTGTATTCATGAAGACGATGTTGCTTCCATGCCGGCACGTCATGTATTGGCGTCTTTTACGTGGAAAACAGGCAATTCCTATTCGGTACATTGCACCCCGTTGGAGGTTGTCGTGCAAGCTGAATCAACCTGCGCCAGAAGAAGACGTACCAGACAAAACAGTTGCGTGCACAACCTTCCAAGTCCGTGACTTTGCTATGACAGCAAGGCGCCATCACGTTTTAAATGGGACGACGAAGTACAAGCACGCTCTCGAGTGTGGAAAGAGTATTGCAGACATTATGAGCAGGAACGGAACGTATGTATTTGGAGAAATGATGAACGCCTTGGAGAAATTTGAAGACATTATCAAGGACGGTGTTGCACCATTTGTTGGTCGAGAAGGTGAATGGGTAGACCCGCTTTCACAGCTATCGTCGCTGACATTTTCGCCTACGTTAAATACCAATGCTGTTGAACCAAAGGATGCTGTGATGAAAAGCGATACGGAAGATGAAGAAAAAACAAGAACACTTCCACAGCGAACTCGGACGATGACGAACCTCCGACTCAACAGAGCGCACCTCTAGCTACAATGCAATGTGCTACAGCTACAATGCAAGAGCCTACAGCTACACCGTGTGTGACTAGAGGTACTTCCCACGTGACTTTGACCCCTCCTGCTACACAAGAACCACTGTGTGTAACTAGAGGCAATTCCTGTGTGACTTTAACCACCCCAGAGGTGGATGCAGCAAGTATGTCTGATTTCAAACAAAATCCAAGCCAGTCCAAGCGCCAGCACATTAGCAGCAGTTCGTCAAAATCCTCGCAATCTGGGTCATTTGTGATAACAAAGAGCGCAAAACGTCGGGGACGTCCCCAAGTCAGAAAGAAGCAAGGAAAAGCAGAAAAGAAGCAGAGGATCGAGAATAGCAAGAAGAAGGCTTCCAAGTTGGTACAAGGGACGCTGGCACCAGTTCCAAGCGTACGGAACATTGCTAAACTGTTGGACAACAACTACACCTATGTAGACGCCAAGAAGGTGCTACCCAATCTCACTATTCGAGCTGTTCCAAAGACCGAGAAGGCGAATGCTGGTATTTATCTTGAGGATGAGTGCATCTGTGACGTCAGATTTGTGTTTCCAAAACAATTTGTGGAAAAATGCCTGGCTGCGGTCGCAGCGTTTCGAAAAGGCTTGATTGAAACTGTCGATGACGACACTATTGGTGTAAGAGTTCCTCGCTTTGGGATATTCCAATACCAGGACATTGTCGCGATGGACCGATGGCACGCCTCCATGCAGTATTTATCTGCCACTGAAGATGCGATTACTTGGGCTGTCAACACTAGCGTCAAGCGCTTGTCTCTACCGGTAAAGATTGATGACGGAGTCAGCAGCGATCCGACAGAACGGGAAGTTATTATCAGGCGGATTCTTCTGAAGGGTGGCCGCGAGACTTCGTTCGGTAGTGTGCCCTATAACGGACTACTAACGCTTCGAGAAAATATGTGGATGGATGATTCATGCATGGGGCATGGGATTGCTCTACTCCAACGAGAACACCCGGATGTTGGCATCGTTAACCCGATCTTCAATCGTTTCCACGATAAAGACGCCCGGCTCAGGGCTATTAATGCAGGCAAGCCTTTCAAGAAAACGAACCAGATCATTCTGTTGCCGCTACACATAGACAACAACCACTGGTGTGGAGCAATTTTCGATTATCGCAGCGAACGTCGAGGAGTCCTGGTGTTCGACCCCTTGCAAGACCCCAAGTCAAAATATTACGCCAAATGCGAAGAACTACTGAAATACGTGTTTTTAGAAGGTGAAGACAGCTCCATACCCTTGCCGATTCAGAGAGTCACGAATGTACGCCAGCCGGACTTCTCAAGCTGTGGAGCAGCTGTTTTACTATTCTTTGAGTGCTACCTCACCGGCATCGATATGCCGGAAAAGCTCAGCCATGCCTCAATGCGTTTTTTCAGGCTTCGGTACATGTTAAAGTGCCTGCAGTAGGCGAGGTAGGAAGTCGATAACATGAAGATAATGTACCCCTGTAGTTCGCATTGTGATGCCTCTGTCTGTTGATTCCAATGTGTGCGTGCTGCGGTGATACTGTTGAGCTGCGTAAAGTGAAAGATACTGGTCATGGTCTGCTCTACTCTAGCAGTACTCGTCAGGAAAATTCTCACTAAGTGCTTCGTACCTTCGGGTGACATTCATGCATTCCAGTTACATTACAGCAACACTTCATGCTACCAGTCGCGTGACTGGCTGTCGTCGCAAGCACCGATATCTCTAAAAATGATGAATTTTTTAATCTGTTAAAATTAAATTACCTTAATATATTTTCGCGTAGTACCTTTAGTACGTATCTCGGGACCAATTAACACGAAGTGGCTCGAGTCACTCACACAGTGTAACCCTAACACTCGCTTAAGTACGAGCTACTCGGTACCTCTAACATTGATCAATATTTATTTAGATATTGACATGTCGAAAAATAACCCGAGGTCTCCACTTGATGACTCACGCACGCGTCCTCGGCAGTTTCAACTTAAATAAATGGCCATCCACCAACAATAAATTACTACGACCTTTTGTTAGACTTTTGTTTAACTAGCAAAAATAGGTGGCTCTCATTTCATGCCGAGTGAAAGATCGTCATCGTCATCGTCATTCTGACCGACAGGAGACCTCATCAAAACTTTGATAAATCTCTTGGAGATGAAAGGTTTCCCCATCCGTCTCATCTTCAAGACTTCGAAGTCAGTGCAGCCATCTGCTGAGTTATCTGCACAAATTTTGCCGAGTAGCGACAAAAGAACTCTTCGAACAGCGTCGGGGCCATCAGCTGACCAAGCTACTAAAGTCAAATACAGGCACGGGAAATTGGACATCTTCATGCTCGGGATAACGATTGTAATTGGAGGGCAGTATTTCTGCTGGAACGAAGGCATCAGCGCTGGATTTCACAGCTTTCTCATCGGATATTTCCTGATTGCCAGTGCATACATCACATTCTGTTGTTGTACGGCAGAAATCACTGGTGCGCTGCCATTTGCTGGCGGTTCCTATGGGTTGGCACGTTGTACACTTGGATTTTATCCTGCCTTCATGATTGGCTGCTGTGAAGCTCTAGAATACATCGCTTATGTCTCAGCTTCTACCACGTCATTCGTCGATCTCATCGTAGACGCCGTTCCGTGGTTAGACCCGCTGGCTCCATTGTTATGGACTCTCTTCTATGTCAGCGCGCTTGCCGTTCAAATCAAAGGCGGTCGTGCGTTCTGGATATTCAATCTCGCTATCGGTGTCATTTCCCTCGTGGTCGTTGTGATCTACTGCGTAGGTTCGTTTGCGTTTGTGGATTTCGGGAAAAATGGGGTAGATCCAAATTTTGAGTTTGTGGACGGGTTTTCTGGGTTCATGAAAGCGCTCCCTCTTGCCGCGTGGTTCTTTGTGGGCGTGGAAGCGTTGAACTTGTCAAGTGACCAAGTGGATCAGCCGAAGAAAATCGTTCCGAAAGCTCAAGTTTTGTGTGTCGGGACGCTATTTTGCACCGGTTTGGTGGTGTATTTCGTGACTGCGGCACTTCCACCAGGCATCGCTTCATTACCTAGTGAACTCGTTCCGCTCAATCGGGGATTTACACTCATGTTCAATATTTCCCATCAAACCGCTACCATTCTATCCCTTCCAGCTACGTTCGCCACAGCTTTCGGGTTTATGTGGTGTTACGGTAAACTCATCTCTGCCATGGCAATGTCACGCCTTCTGCCGAATATTTTATCCAAAACAACGAAGGAGAACGAGACGCCCTATGGCGCCCTCCTTGCCGGATCAGCACTCAGCTACGCTGTGTGTATACTTTCGTACTTCGTGCCTGCGGTGGGTGAAAATCTGTTCCGGATCTGTATTTTATCGGCATTTATGTCGTACACGGGGCAATGCATCGGCTACATTTCACTCAAGAAAAACTATCGCAACATCAAGAGCTCCGAGTTTCGGAGTCCGTGGGGAATCGCAGGAGCGGTCTACTCGATGACTATCTGGATTTTAGCTATCATCGCAGTGGCGGCTTTCCAAGATAACAAGGGGATCGAGATCATCGTATTCTCGGTCGTAGCTACGCTTTTGACGCTATTTTACTTTGGATATTCGCGCAAACGACAGACATTTTCCGCTGCTGAGAATCGAGTGATGTTGGTGGCTCACGTGACCAAGTTTAACGTCAAGAAGGTCGCTGCAGGCCGACGAGTGAAACCACAAAAGGTGAGTAGTAGCAGTAGTAAGCGCACGGGTGGAGGGGGAACGGAGACGTCCCAAACAGAGAAAGGAAAGTTGATGTTGAAATCGGTAAAATCCACGACGGGTACAATCCGGTAGCCAAACGCGAACGAATAATAAGCCTCTTGGATTTATGAAAAAAAAGACATGCCCCTGCTTCACAAATTTTGTACTTCGAAATTGTGCTAAATGAAATCCACCGAGCGTCTAGGCAAACTAGCAGCCACGCACCCAAAATGGCCCATTGCAAAGTGTTTCATGATGCCACGGCGGCATCTAAGTTTCGATAAAAGAAACATTGCGGCATCTTCTGCCGTCGGTGCTGCACATGGGAGCGGCGTTCGCCCCTCTCATTTCGATGGTCAAGCCTACAGCAAACTTCTATCTTCTTTAATATATGTAGTAGAATTTGCCTTGCAGCAAACTAAATGGATTTTGTGCGGCACGCGGCTTCCACTTTAAATGTTCAAGTAGTCCTTACATCGCGAGCTTGTTGTGGATCGATTTGGGCACCTATATGAGGACGGCACTGCTACCAAATGAAAGACTTATTAAAATGTGAGTGGCCATACCGCAGTTGGGACCACACCATCTAGTATTACTTAGGCAAAAAAGACCGAAGGAGGAGTTGAACTTGTGCTACAATTTAAAACAAAACGTCTTTAAATCCAAAAAAAGGAAACCCATTCAGAGTTTGGGTTACTTAGGATATATCATTCTCAAAAACTTGCCCAAGACGTCAACAGATTAAACGTTACCCTACCTGCAGAAAAAAGTAGTAAATATATCATTGCGACGATTGCAAACAGCTATCACCCAGCTCCTGTGAACTTTTGAGCCCTGCAGGCCTGGTAGGATCGCTACCAACATGAAAGCTCCACTTAAAAAGCTATACTATTACGTATTTACAATCAACCGTGCCAAGATGCCCAGAAATTTGCTTTTCCACCTGTCAGGGTAATGTACTTGTGACGACCGCTTTACATATTTGTGCTACCGGTATTCTCAAGACCGTCATCAAGCAGAATGTCGGCTAGAAAGGTCCACAAGTCCCAATTGTCAGCTTCGTCTGGACAAAAAGCTGACGTCGTTTCCACTTCGGAAGAGCCGGGTACTGGTAACACTGTCATTCCTGTACTCGATAAATCTTCCTCTTTAATATCAAGCACCTGTCGTGGGGGCGACAACGTTAAATTCTCCACCCCTGGTCCACAGCGGCTGCGATTCTGAAAATGAGCCGAGTTCCACCGATTCTTGACAGCATTGTCCGTCCGTCCAGGCAAATTAGCAGCAATCCTTGACCACGCGTTCCCCACATTACTTTGCAATGTCACCAGTAGCGCGTCTTCTTCAGCCGACCAGGCTCCGCGGTTGATACAAGGGTCCAGTTGGTTACACCATCGATCACGACACTGTTTCGCTGTTCGTCCCGGTAGAAAAGAAGCCACAAGAGCCCACTGACTCGCTCCGTGATACCTTACCGTACCACGCAACAGCTCGTCTTCGTCTGCGCTCCATGCACGTCGAGTCAACGGGGTCCATCGGTCCTGGAGTTCATCCCAGCGCGTCGCACACGCAACTTCGGAGCGATTTGGGACGGCCGCAGCAATAAAATCCCATCGACGCACTCCGTGGCGACAAATAGCACTACGGAGCAAGTCGTCCTAGTCCAAAATCAAGCGAAAACTTACTCAAACGATTCGATTGTGCATTCAAGGAAGCAACCTACTTCATGGGGACTCCACGTCGATGCTACCGGACCATCCATGTTGACACTTGGTCATGGATTATTCGTAATGGCCGCCGTTGAAGCTGTTCCGTTCTCTCAAAAAGAAACAGTGCGGCAGCAGTGACGTACTACATGGGAGCGGGCGTTCGCTGTGGGAGCTCTAAAGCTCGAGTTTTTTTTTCTTAAATATAAAGCATTGTGGCAATCAAGAGGTGAATAAAGTTTCGTGCGACGAGGCTTATTCTGCTGTAAAAGAACCCGTCCGTAGCTATACGAAGCAACGCCGTCCACAACATCGTTGGTCCTAGACGATCAAGGTCGAATTCGGTGGACACATTCAACAAAGAAATCGCCACTTGTGTTAACACCTTTCTATTAGCATCGCGTGACTATTTTTTTGGTCACTATTAAATAACGCAGTGCTTTCGTGTCGTGAACTTGCTGCGGAGCGAGTTGAGCACGAGCAGCGAGCGACGTGGCATCCGACGAATTCTCTCGAGTCCTGACGACTTTGCAGGAGGCGCAGTCTGCTGCTGCTCTGGCGACGGAATTGCATTCGAAAGGCACCAATCGTCGAGCATTTCGAGATCGATTTGGCACACAGACGACGCCGAAGCAACCGAGTCTCTTGGAGTTCCAGGGACTGGAGGAGTGCATGGAGATCCTGGGAAAGGTTCCGTTGGTGTGCCTTCGTGTTCTGTTGTTACTATCACCATGTCCTCCGATACTCGATCGCCAAGAACTGCCAATGGTTCCAGTGGCGACATCGCTTGTTGCGACGGAGCTGGCGATTGCCACCCATTTTTCACTTGAGATTCGTTTGAGTGGGTAGGCAACTGGCGTTTTGCCACAAGGGAAATGCGCTCGGCACCAGCTCCAGCTCGCAGCCTCATAAACCGACTGCTCATGGATTCCGCTCGCCAACACGCGAAAACTTGTTCGTCGGACCGTCTTTTGTGCAGTGCACACATGGCACAGCACACCCGTTGGCCAGCCACCACTTTGTCCAATGCGGCAATAGTGGCGTCTTCTTCAGCGGGAATACTTTCGTCCAGATCATCGAGACTCGCAGTGGTCAAAGTGCTAGTCTGTCCGAATGATTCGTCATCTGATTTTGTGTCCTCTTCAATCTCAAACATGAACGACTCGGAAAACGTTTTTGCCAACGGTCCGTTACTCGTGGGAGAATTGAGAGCTATATCTGCGTTCACGCCACTGCGGTTGGTGATAAATGTAATCACTTCGGGTGCGACTTGTTGCATCAAAACGGTGCATTTCTGGTTGAGCGGGTTCAGCAAAACTCGTTGCAGTGTGGCGAAAAGTCTGGCAAGCGCTTGACGCTGGTTCTCCACGACGCGAGGCTTGGGACTGTGGCCAGCAACTCGAAACAAGTGGTGACCCGTTCGCTCGACAGGCAGAGCGCGTTGCACATACGCGTAGAGCCAAGGACATTCGGCAAAACATAAGTGACCGCGACTCAACACCTTGAGTACTTGACTCTGAAATGCTCGGCACTCAGAATAGGATCGGAGATGGCGCCACGTTGAGCTGGACTTGTTGTCGTGTACTGTGAGCGCAAATGTTGACGAGTCTCGAGTCAATAATGCCTTGGTGGTCACTTCAACCGTCACATTAGCCAAGTAGGCGACACTTGCAGTCAGTACCTCTGTTGGTTTCGTAGCTTCCGAGTTGTGGCGAAGGCGGCTGGCATAGAGCGCCGAGCACTTGGGGTGGCGCTGCAGTGGCGAACGCGATGATTGAGTTTCCATTTGGCACTGTTGCAATAGGTGCCGAAGTTTTCGGAGCTCCGTCACCGAAGCGAAAAAGCGCGAGTGGAGCGAATTGCAGAGTGAAGAGAACTCGGATTGGTTCGCGCGTGGCTCACGTGCTGTGTCATTTGGTTGGACAAGCCAGCTGGACTCAAATTGTACGTGGTCGAGCGCTGAAGCAGCCATCGAAGTCACTTGGTCGGAGCCCACGCAAAAAATTATCGGCGTGGATGGGGGTCTGGCTTTTTTAGTCAAGGTCGGAAAATGTCTCCGTCCAAAGATTGAAGTCCCATCTGAACTAAGAACGTTTGGTCTTACTAACTGATTAGAAATAGAACAGCAGATTGAGACGTTCTTGCCTGAACGACGTATCATTACAAACGCGGTTTATCGAAAAGAGACTTGAAGGAATGACCACCGCGATGTGAGGTCTTTCGAGTTACTGTATGGCCCTTTGAATCCTTGCGTTGGCGCTTTGTTCCTTTCAGGGGGTTTATCTGGCCACAGATCGACTGTGACCATAGGAGAAGCCGTCATCCTACATCGCCTGGATCCCACACACAACGCAGCGACCAAAGTGCAGTTTACGTTGGTAATTTGCGGTCTTTGTTTGCAAGATGAATGAATCGCCAGCTTTACTGATGCATTCGCTGCGACTGTACTTCCATAGAGTGCTGTTGGCAAACAGTGTTGCAACCGCCAACTTCCTCACGAAGTACATGTAGAGCGTGTGGCAATCAAGTACAGTATTGGTACTCACTCGTCGTAATCAGACGAAATCCAGTTTTCATTTTGTTTTTGAGCTGCAGAACACTATGCCAGCATCGATTGCGATGACATCGACATGAACCGTAGAGCCACATTGTGGCCCTCCAGTTTCCATTGCTGGTCTCCCCACTGGAGGCGATACTCGCTCTGCATCGTGGAATACTGCGGTGACCAAGGAAATCTTCTTGAAGGAGGCACCACAAGCTTGCGCAAGATTTGACTTGAGCACATCCGCGCAAAATGCCGAAGCTGTGGCGGTGCAGCAACTCTCTTGGATTGCAAAAGCGATAGGCGAACTGAAAACCTGACAAATATCCTAGCGCTGTGCTAGTAGCACAGTGCTACATGTACAAAAAATTCGAAGCATTTTTTTGGACTCCCCAGACTGGGGCCCAGTCTCGACGGTCGACGGGCTGTTCTCAGCCTTTGTCGTCAAATTTGGAACTTCCTGATGATGCAAGATAAGGATGTACTTCATTCTAATAATGTAGCTCCTTAGTAGTACAGTACTGTGCTTCATTGGCGTGCCAGTCCGTTCACATTTACCCCACCATACGTGGTCGTTTCAGAACCGGCTTATGAATCCTCTTTGCGGCCACAGGTTGGGCATTGAAGAGCTTCATTAAACTTGCCAAGCAAGCATTCGTCGTGAAAATTGTGGCCGCAGGTTAGCGACGAGAAAGGCTCGACTGCAGCGATCTGAGACCACCGATCGCCTTCAATCTCTTCCGTACGAGGATGACCCACCAACGGACGGTCACACAGCGAGCAAATGTCCTTATCCTGACTGGAGTCATCGGTCTGCGTGTCTTCCGAGCACGTAGATTCTTCCGGATCGAGTTCTCCGTCTTGCCATCTTTGCAGTAGTTGTCGGAGCCACTCGGGAACGTCTCCATGTCGATCGTGATCCGCTTCTTGGTGGCTCCCCACAACAAGCTCCAGAAGCTCCAACGCTATGCCCTTCATCAGCAACGGACAAACATGATTCGACCTGTTCAGCAAGAAGCTGCGGATCGTCGCCAAGCTGCGCGTCAACGATTTCCGTCGTCGTTCCACTACTTTCGTAAGCGAATTTCCGACCAGTTGAGACTTGGGGAAGTAGCTTTTTAGAAACGTGAACAGCCACGGACACTCGGCGTGGCAGAAATGCCCACGCTGCAAATTCGCTGTCAAACGTTTGCGGAAGAACCGAAACTCGTCGAAGCTGCGCACCAAGTGCCAGGTGGACAGTTCTGTTGCCTCGCGGCCTTCACATGTCACCGTGAGCAAATAGTCGATCCGACAGGAATTTCGGGGCCTGGAGACGAGAGGCGTCACGTTCATCGAAATACCCTCGAGCCACGCCACTTGGGACGGCATCGGTCCGGTAGGAAGCGACCGCTTCTTGCGAAGTCGTTTGGCGTTCATAATTCAGGGATCCCGTTCTCGCTCGAAAGAGTCAAAATGGAGAGTACAAGGTGCTCGTTGTAGCACAAAATCTTCTCTCCAATTTGAGAGGCTGGCGTCATCACAAACGGTCATTTTGCTAGCCAGTCTTATGCTTATACTTAGCCAGATGCAAAAGGAATTGAGGCGCGTGTGTGATACCCGCCAATTTGAGGATGATGCTCCTTGACTTTGATGTATTTGAACACAGTTGTCTCTGATGATAAGATCGATGGAGCAACTCAGACAAAGTGAAAGTGCAAAATGTATTAATAAAAATACATGAAACGCCGGAAATGCTGGGTCTCAGCTCAGAGCTTTTGGCCACAGGTGGGGCACGCCAGCGTCTCATTGAGCTTGGTCACGACGCACTGGTCGTGGAATCGGTGGCCGCAGCTCCATGTGGTCAACGCCCCCTTGGCCGCGTCGTCGCTGGGGCACAACCCGCATGTGTCCAGCAGCATACTCTGGTTGCTGCCAGTTGATCGAAACGACTGGAGACTGTTGTCACTACTCGACTGCCAGCATCTTGAGAGGCCTGACGGAGTGGAGAGGCTGCGACTGCTGTCGTCTGTGCTGTACCACGTTGAGCTACAACTGGGTGTCTTAGAGAAGCTCACGAAATTCTCCCAACGGAACTCGTGGTCGATTGGCAGGGCCTCGTTCAGGAACGTGATGAATTCCAGCGCCACTGTCCCCGGTAGAATGCTACAGGACGAGTGGTTCTCACGCTTGCGAAGCGCTTCAAGGAGTGTCGTGAAACATTCTTCAATGGCTTGGCGACGCTTGCTCATGACGTAGGAGCTGGACGAGTACAGATAGCACTCCTTCGGGAACCGACCCTTCATGATCGAATACAGATACGGACACCCGGCGTGGCACAAGTGACCGAGTTGCATGACCTCGAGCAGCTTAATCTGGAACTTCTGTAGCTCCTTAAACGAGCGACTCACAGACTGTGAAGGTCCATGCCAAAATAAGCTATTGCTACAAAAACTACAACTTAAGAAATAAATAATTGACATCAATAGTAGTGTATTGGAAAATTAACTACTTAGATGTACAGCACTGCACATTACTTTGCGTTCACGATAGCTGCTACAGTGTTTGCGTCCCAGAAAGGCCGATTCATCTTCAGGAACAACACGGTTTCAAGCTGAATAGGCAGCATACGCTGGCGATGGTGGAAAAGAGTATGTTTCGCCACACTAAAAGACGCTCCACGGTGTTTGACGTCGGCGGGATGAAAAGCACACCATCAAATATCTTCTTTGCACCGCGCCGCTTTTTTCTAGTCGCCAAGACTCTGTCGGCAAAGCCCTGTGGGCGTCCGTGCCTGGTGTCCGGTGTCGTAATTGCGGGTACCGTCTCAAATGGCTGCAGCATCAGCTCCTGGTCGTTCGTCAGCTCGTCCACGGCGCCTGACAGGGCTACAACGCACGCTCGCTCGAAGTCCACGTATTTGCGTCGGCAGCAAGATACTTTTTCACAACGGAATGCTTCTCGATGAGCGCATCAAAGATATCGCGCACATCGAGAAGCGTTACGTTGTCGTCTTGAAGCTTCATGGTGGCCGACTGGAAGTCGCCAAGCTGGCAGTAAAAAAGTAGCTGCAGACTTGCTTGGTCGTGAAGGTGTTGGCGAGAGCCATGGTGAGATCAAAAATGATAGACGAGCGCCTCAGGTTCGCGTTTTGAGCGACCGTTGCTAACAGCCATTCGATTCTGTCTGGAGAGCTCCGTATTTACGCAAAACAAAGCAGAAAAAACTAGATTTTACGAAAAAATAAAGTACTTTGTTGTAAATACAAAATAACTAATTGGACAAAGTCATCCAATTTGTAAAAATCAATAATTAAGTGTAAACTATTGTATTGAAGCAGCAATACAATGATTATTTCGGAATGCCTGCTCACAGTCCACTGCTGACCACTGTCGCTGATGGGGGTCACTTCCAAGTCGTAGCGAACGTCCTTACCGTGATCGACCTTGATTTTAGAGACTGTCACGTTCAACTCGAACTGGTCGAGGTACGCGATGGTCGGAGGGCGGACTGACGTCGGAGAAGCCATGGGACTCTTCACGGGCGTACCCGGAGGACCGGTAAAGGTGGCGCGACGACGACGACGGCGACGTGAGCCCATAGACATGGAGGAGCTGGAAGACAACATTCCGGGTGGCTGTGGGGACGTCATTTTGAATGGTAGAGGTAGTGAAGTGTACTGTTAACTGCTATCGTGGAAAAACCGTCGTAAGCTAAGTCGCTGTGAGGCAAATTGGGCAATGAAGGGCAGGTGTTTGCCACGTGAGTCCGTTGGTTGTGTGCGATTATGCGGCCGTGTAGGACGTCCGGATTGCTGCAATCTCAGGTCTGTCTACGTGAAAGTAATGAACGTGATTTGCATCGTATGATGCAGAGTGAAGAGTGAACGTTTGCCGCTCGGTGTAATCAGACCATTAGATAACAGTCTCAAAAAGTGTGTCTTAGCGTATGGTGCTTGATTTCGCATAAAATCTAATTTTATGCGAATTCCATCTTATTCCGGAAAACATGATTCTTGGAAAAGCACATGCTTGTTTTTTTGCATTTACCCTGCTGTTTTTAGTATTTTCGCATCTCATGCTACTTCTGGTATAAGTACGATCCTATGAAATACAGTTGGCTACATTTGTGACCCAAAAATTAAATTATGGAGGCTTCTACCCAAGAGTCGGTCTATTTCAACGACACCCTATACCTTATCTTTGTTATAAATACCGGTACACTATTGTACTGGCGAGATGAAATGCACCACCATTTTTTTGTTTTGCTCATAAATACAAAAGTAATTATCGGATTAATGCCGGCAGACCCGCAATGGAAACAGGGTAGCACAGAGATCACAGACAAGCACACGTTGTTTGACTTTCTTGTCTTTTATTAAAATGGTGGAAGCTCAAACGTCTGCGGCTGATCATGCATGCACAGAACATTTCTTGCGATATTTAATAAACAAAGAAGCCTTAAGTGACAAGCTTTACGCCAGAATGCAGCTTGGAATGCAACGCATCTGCAGAAGCTGGTTTTAGCTACAGGAGCAGCGTAGGGATTGCTGCATGCAGTGATAAACGCATCGCCGACAGCCCCACTTCCTAGGATCAAATGTGCATAGAAATGAGTAAAAAGGGCATTGTTGATTGTAATACTAAAGTTTGTAAGGACCAAAACATCTGATGCCGTATGTCAAGAACATAGCCTCGATTTTTTGGGCGGAACGAAAGACACGCACTTTTCGATTAAGTGTAGCATGTGAATTTGAGCAGATATTCAAGGATGATTATGACTACTTAAGAGAAGAAATCATTATCTTTCCAACAAAAAAAAGCTTATATAAATTGGGTAATTGGGTGAGAAGTTGTGAAGGGGCAATGTTTGGTGTTGCATTTCATCTCGCCAGTACAATATCAGGTACTCTACAAGTGCAAATACAGCAGCGAGACACTTCATCTTCCTCACTTTCCAACTTGCCAATGAGGTTGGAGGTCTCGTCCTCCCACTGTCGGTTGAGGCGGTCGAACACTTGGCTGGCTGTACTGGGCATCTTGGTAATTGACAAGTGAATCTGAGCTTCCTCTCTGTGCTTTGACTTTTTTCCAAATTAAATGGCCAGGATTTCGCGAAAACCAGATATATTATAGATAATACGATGTCGCACTAGCTTCAGATACATATTTTTGCCAATGATACCACGCTGTTATGTATACTTGAATATTACAGCTGCAGCCTAGTTATATTAAAAGTGATTGAGCTATATGCGAAAATATCGCAGCTTAGAATTATTAAGGCGTTTTAAATTTGAAACTGTATTGTTTGCGCCAGATAGCGTTGTATCGTGAGCAAATACTGCTATATAAGGTACATGCACATAACTGACGAAAAATTCACTTTTTTAGCCTGTGGTTAATCTTCGTTGCTGGATACTTTGGTTTTGATCATGACAAACTGAAGCTGCTCGGGATTACCACAAGGGTTCATGTCATCGGGCTGTGGCGTTATTATTAAGCCTCTGCCTTTGCCTTTGAGTTCTTCTTTTCTGCCATCATCGCTACTGGATCTCTAAGTGGTGGCAGGTCGGACAGCGCAGCGTCTCGTGTAGCACGGGCACGATGCATTCATCGTGAAATTGGTGGCCGCACTGCAACACTGTCTCGTAGACGGAGGATCGGCGGCGACTACTGGAATTGACACGACTGATTCTCGGTCTGTCGTTCACTTGACAGACCAAGGACCCGTTGCAGACGCCACAGATACTCAGCATACTACATGCATTGTTGTCGTGGCTGCCTGTGTCTCCCCCACCTTCACACCAAACGCCTAGACTTTGAAGTTGACTGTAGTTGTTACTCGACGAGGAAGTCTCCGACTCAGAGAGCGACTTCACACTGAAGTGAGCGACGGTATCATCACCGTAAAGGAACTCGACCAAGAGCTTGGCAACGTCGATTGTCGCCACGGTGCATTTGTGGTTTTTCCTGTCCAGTAGAAACTCGACCGTGGACGTCAACAGCTCCAGCAGCTTTTCTCTTCGTGTTTCGACGGTTTTCGGACTGAAATTCCGCTGGAAAATGTGTTTTTTCGGGAACTCACTTGTTAGGAACGAGAAAAGCCATGGGCATCCCGCGTTGCAAAAATGGCCGTGCTGAAGTGCCATTATCATCCGTTTGTGCAGCGCCTCAAATTCCTCAAATGGACGTGGAGCGCTCCAGTAGTTGTTGCTACCGGCCGAGCTGTGCCTGTCATTGTTGGAAATACTGCGTCGTTGGACTTGCAGGATGAAGAGAGGCCGCTTGCTGTCGCGAGCGGATTGCATTCTCAGGTGCAGCGGCTCTAGCAGCGCCACATACGTCGGGAGGAATGGACAAGTTGGCACGGACCGCCTCCGTACGCGACGAGAGCCTACCATGATTGTTGGAAGAGTGCAAGTGAAGCCACTCGGCGTCTTTTCAGTGGAGAAGCTAAAAGCGATACATGGGCTCAAAGATCCGTTGAAATGGGCAGCCTTCGACTGCGACAAGAATGTTTTTTTTTTCATGCGCTGTCAATGATGAGATTTATCGGGGTGGTAAACCTCTCACGTCGTAATCTTGCTCTCATGTCCCAGTGAGTTGACGCATTGCGCGGTTGAAACGCGACCTGCACCAAGTTGATATTTTCTTTAACCGGAAGTCTCCAATGACTTTTCCTTGGACGGCTGATCGACGCCTATAAAATCTAGTTTACAACTTCTCTTGCTACTTGCCTCTATGCCTTGAGGTTGCTGTGGGTACGGCACACGACGTGTCGACTGTGGCAGGCGTCACAGTCACTCTCCTCCTCCTCCTCCTCTTCGTCCTCTGAGTCACTATCGTCTTCGCTCTCCGAGTCGAGTGAGTCCAGCGAATCGCGTGTGATGGCACTGAGTTCGAACGACCGCGAGTCATCAGCTATGGCGTTAGCCTCCAGGTCCTTCATGCCTTTGACCACGAAGCGATTGAACTCGGCAGCCACGTCGTGTGCTAGCACCCGGCAGCTCTGATTGCCGCGGTTTACAAGTGATGCCTGTACTGTGGTGAGACAGCGGATAAGTGTCTGTTGCCGTGCCGCCACCACTTTGGGGCAATTGTTGCAGAACAGCGACTTCTGAGGGAAATAGTGCTTGACCACTTTGTAAAGCCACTTGCATTCGGCGCCACACGAGTGCCCGCGCTGCATGCGCTTGAGTAGCCGTTTCTGGAAGGCCCGATACTCGTCGAAGCCGCGGCTAACGGTCCACGTGGCGCATGATTCGAGCTTCTGCTGGTTGGGTGTGTACTTCATAGTCAGTTGGTACTGCGTCTTGCCCCCTGCAGTGTCAGTTTCAAGCTGCATGGTCAAGTGGTCCAGCCACGCCACGGCATCGGGAACGACAAAGGGTCCTGCACGCCTGAGGCACGCGGCCGAGCGGGGGGCCGAGCCGGCACATCCACTGTTGTTGCTGTTGCTGTTGCTGCTACTGGTGCTGGCGGTACTGCTCGAGTTCTCGATCGTAGCGCCCACCATTGGTGCAATGCCTGCTGTCCTGTTTCTAAAATTGTTTTTTGCGGTTGGGCAAAGTTGTTAGATCCTTCTGCGCTTTTCGGTTGGCCTCACTTCTTCTCACTCTACAGTAGTGACTGGTTGTAGAATGAGCCGGTCGTTGAATGATCGAATGGTCGGAACTGCGGCATGCGATTGGACAAAACATGCGTTACGATCAATTTCACTCACGTTTTGTAAGAAGGAAAATTTATTTGACAGTGTACATGTATCCACAAGAGAGAAGGACGGAAGAGAAGCTTCAAAATGATTCGAGGGTGTCAGTGCGGCAACCTGCAAAACTCCACCCCAAAACGTAAGACATCGGCGCCCAGTTTGAATATGATTGCCGCGTAATCGAGCTTGTTGTTCAACTGCTGCGTCCAGTCATCACGACGTTGGACTGCATCAACATCGCCGTTTCGGCCCATTGTTGTTTGGCTACACGAGCGGACGACATCGTCGACGAGCAAGGCGAGAGACGGAGCCAGCGACTTGCACTGCGCGCCACAAGATTCTGATCGAGAACGACGCCGCTGACGTGGCTCCTGACCGACGACTTATTTCTTCGTCGGTCTCCGCTCCATTGCAAACATCCGAGGGCTCCGAATCTTTACCCCATCTTGTTGCTTGTCATTCGTAACAACGCCAACGACGACGGAAACAACGCCGTGTTCCTTCCTACCTTTGCGTTACTAAGCTCCAGCAAACCAAGCGGATGGATGGCTTCGTCCTCCAAGTTTGAGCTTCGCGCGGTTGTCGATGAGACGATGCGGTGCCTAAGCAGCTTAGTAAGCTGTACATGTATTAACACATGCACCAGCAGACTCTGGTGCAGCCTGCAGAGACCCTCACTCAATCATCGAGTTCTATTAAATACACGTGGTGGTGGCAACACCCGTCCATCTGGAGGCTGTATTAATACAAGTACAGTAGGTATAAAACTGTAGCTATATTAATAATAGCTCGCACGCATTCTGCTGCGGAATTGTGCAAAAAGCTCGTCTTTGATGCTACAGTACGACCAGCTCTAGGGATCTCCACGTCATACATGGCATCCGGATCAGCGTCAAACACTTCATTGGGATTTAGGTAGCAGAATCCAGAATCCAGGAACATTTTGATATCGTGGTTGCATAAGTTACTTGCTTTAATAGTTTTAGGTAAATACTACAGTAGATACGTGGCTTACACGGGTGAGCTCATAGTACGGTCGAGGGTGAGATGTTCCATCGGCAAGCTCCAGCCTGTGAACAAATCATCGTCGTAGTTGACGGTGTCCTCGTCCTCATCCTCGCCTTCGTCCGATGAGACGGTAGGTGTGAAAGACGGTAACAAGTTGGCGGGCGTCTCCAGCTCCGAAGCTGTAGTAGGCGTCATCGGCGGCGTCACGTCGTCGGCGCACTGAGTATCGTCGCCCACGAGAAAGACAGCGAGCTCTTGACTCACGGCTTCCATCATAACTTTGCAGTTGCGATTGCCATGGTTCACCACAGATGCTTGTACGGTCGTTAGCAGTTGCAGCAACGCTTTTCGACGCTGATCGACGATCGGCGGGTAGTGTGAGCCTAGTAGCGTCGGCTTAGGATAGTGTTTCTTGACAGTGTTGTAGAGCCAGCGACATTCTGCCTTGCAGCTGTGCTTGGGCTGGAGCTGGCGCAGCAGACGCTTCTGGAACGCCTTGTACTGGTCGAATGTGCGCTTGACGTCCCAGTGTGTGGCAGTGAAACCCGCCGGGTGGTAGTCTACACGCAAGTTATACTTCACAGCAGCGCGGATTGAATTGGTCGTTGTCATCTCGAGCGTGATGTCCTTGAGCCACGCCACGTCCTCGGGCAGTGGTTTGACGGCCGGCGAAGACCTCTTGCGCGACGCAAACGAGTTGTACGTTGGTAGTTGCGCCGGCGTGGCTGACATTTTGGCCGGAGAGGTCATCGCTCTATACGGCGAGTTCTGAAATGGTCTGTTCGAGTTGAGGCGCCGCACGCCTCGGCTTTAACAGCCGCTTTAGCTGCTGGCACACACCAATTGGACAACCGGTGGCCTGCACTTGCAGGCTGCAGCTCCGGCGATTTTGCACATAGCCAGCCAGCGCTGAGCAGCAATTTTCTCTCTCGGTGGAAGAGCTGTTGACGCCCAAGCGTAGGCGAGAAAACAACACTCGCTGGATAGTTTACTGTACAGTTCATCGCGGGCAAATCCACCAAATTCCACGGCACACACGATCTGAATCAATTGCGGTTGATGGGACTCGAGCAGCGCTTGCTTCGCGCGCTTGTAATCCAGGTCTGGACACTCGACATGTTGCGATTGGCTGGACAAACACGACAAACAACCTTTACCGCCGCCGAAAATTCTCGATTCAGGATAACTATTACTACTGTAGACTTACATAACGCTCTCTGAAGAACATGCAAAGTTAGCAGTTGCATTGCTAACTGCATGAATAATTTTACGTTGCGCTTTCAAAGTAAATTAATTGTATGTACAGCCTAACGAATGGATGTTGTGCGTCGACTTCACCTGATCTGATCACGGCTAATGAATCATGAATAGTCGACGCGTAGTACTGTATACACTTCATGTCGCTGTGTATGCACATGTCGTTCGGCTCTCACAATAGTATTTATTTAGACATTACTTAAGTACATGTAGTGGATTTCTTATGGCTACGTCTGGGTCACACCACAAATGGGATGCGAGAATCTATACAACCTCATGTTGAAGCGAGTTGAGCTGAAGAACAGCTTCAAGTGTACTACATGCAGTTTTTAAATCATTGATACTGTACATGTATGTACATGAGTTACTCCTGGGTGTCCAGGCTTGCTTCGTTCGCTTTAACTAGGACTTGTCTTTGATGCTTTCCGCAGGATATGAGTAATTCCTCTGCTGTCTTCTATCTGCGGCCACGCGAGAGAGTTCGAAGACTCGCCAGTTTTCTACCCAAACTATTAGGAAGACTGATTAGCCCCTGACGGTAGGGCACTGGCAGCGCAAGGGACGCTCGCGAAAGGGACGTGCGGTCACATGCGAGGAACGCCGAGAAGGTGTTCAGCACGCCTCCCATCAACACCTTGCAGCCACGATTACCATGGGTCACTAACGTCGACTGGATCGTGGTCAGCGCTCGGAGCAGAGCTACTCTCTGTCGATCGGTTTTGAACGCGCAAGGAGCAAATTTCGGCTGCGTCTTTGGGAAATGCTGCTTCACGACACTGTAGAGCCATTTGCACTCTGCTGAACAGCTGTGTCCTGGTTGCAGCTCGCGAAGGAGGTTCTTGCGAAGCGTATAGTAGTCGTTAAACGGTCGGCTCTGGGTCCAAGAGGCCGCTTCCATCGAGAGCGAAGACTTTGGATGCTTCCGACGCACCGTGAGTTCGAAGCGGACGTCCTGATCGGGCTTGTGGCGGATGCTCATGGCCAGCGTGAGATCTCGTAGCCAGACCACCATCTCGGGCTCAGCGATGGGCGTGTCCAGCAGCGTTTTTAGGGCGGGGGAGGCCTGCGATCCTGGCGAGAACGACGGCATGGCTCGAAGCATCGATGGTGGTGGGGGGGGGGTCAGAATCTGAAATACGGATATGAGGGGGCAGCCGGCGGTCGTAACGATTAGACACGAACGTGATGGTTTTAAGGCGACCGCGCCACGAAACATTTGCACATGTTCAGAGCATGCGCGACGAAGCCACGGTTGGACTTGAGCGGCACGTCTGCCGATCCCGCACTTGGTCGATGTTAATCGATGGCATCATAAGTCATGATCCCTGACAACTTTTTCGTGAAGAATCTCTAAAAAACATGCGGGTGATTTGTGCAATTACGAAGAATGCTAAAAAAATGCTGTCAGGTTTAAAAGGTCATAACTGATATGTATCAAATCTATTTTTGCTTTCTGGACACTATTTAGCTACAATTACTTGTACAGCTGCGGGGGAGTCATTGCCTTAAGTGGGCGCCATTTGCTTTCCTCGCCCAGCTCGGCACTGAGTGGGCAACATTGCCAGACCACCAGCACCATTTACAGACAATCATAAATGCCATTAGAATAAGACAACGCGTGAAAACCACTCGACAGCGTCGCGTCGGCACTGTAAACATGGGGAAATCCCCCAAACTGCGTCTTGGCACGTGGAGAGTCTGAAAAACACATTAACTAGCCAGTAAATACATTGTGATGCGTGTGGGCACATCGTGCTGCGTGTCGCCACTCCATAACCTACAGCTACATGTACTTGCATGCGCAGCAGGAGAGGCGATTAGAAGACGGCATCTACGATGCTGCTGGTGTACAGCATAGTTGCCACCCGGCGTTGGAGCACTTCAGACGGCAATGTGCAATTTTTGGCAGGCACTTACCTCCCTTTATTCTGGATTAAACTAGTAACTTTTCCATTCTACAGATGCTACGTTCATTGCAATGCCCACGCAAGAGCACGCAGCTTTACAGCCTTGTTCAGCCCTCACCTGCATTTGGGTGGGTTGCTTCCGCGACTTTCCCTGGTGTGTTTTTTTTTCTGTAGGGTCCACCTCGTGTAAGTTGCCGGTCTCATGTGGACCGGGGTAGCCCTTAGCTGAGCTACTCGTGCTCTAATGGCACGGGTGTTGTGCTGAATTCTTTTTGTTGCGCGATCTTGATGTCGCTGTTATTTCTTGGTCACGAACCCCCTTCACAGTGAAGTTCACTGTCCTGACTCGGACTTGCAGTATCCCCGTCCGCTCCTGCAAGCATACAGATCGTCAAACGGCGAGGTTTCCTCACAATAGTCTTCGTTGTCGCTGCAATGGGAAATAAAACTCGCAGACGAGTCGCGCGTGCTTTGGTCGGAGCTGCATCCACTGAGCGCCATGACCACATCGGGCAGATTGGCATTGTCACCCAGGATGAAAGTTGCAAACTCTCTGCACACATTCTGGACAAGCACGTTGCAGCCTTGATTTCCGCGGTTGACCAGAGAGGCCTGCAACGTGCGAAGCATGCGGATGAGTGCCTGTCTCCTGGCCTCCACCGTTCGGGGCGAGTTGGAAGAGAGCAATTTGAGTTTGGGAAAATGATTCTTCACCACAGCATAGAGCCACTTGCACTCGGCAGGGCACATATGGCCCGGCTGCAGGCCTGCTTGCGGAAGCGTCTGTAAGCCTCAAATGGGCGGCTGACCGTCCAGACCAGCTCCGGGTCCTGGCAGCGGCTGCCGCAGCGGGGAGGCGAGTAGCTCGCCTGTATCTCATACTGCACTTTAGTGCCTGTGGCGCTGGCACTGGTGACAGCGCACATATCGAGCTGGAGGTGCTCTAACCACGCTGTGGCCTCAGAAAGCTCCACAGAGGCCGCACGTTTACGGTAATAGCTCGAAAAGTTGATGATCGGCGTGCTGCACGTTGTCACAGTGGGAGAAATGCCCATGGTTTGGTTGTGCTCGACTGGCGAATTGAAGTGATGCAGCCCAAGCAAATTCGGCAATGGGAAGGCCAAGTCGGCCAAGGTCGGCCCGCGACATTTTGATGGCTTCCAAGCTATTCAGCCAATCCAAAGCGAGATTTTAGTCCAGCGGTGCTTCATTACGAAGGTCACGGAATTCGTGGCTGACAGGCCACTTTTGGGTCAGAACTCCACCACTGAACAATGTTCGTCTCAAGATAGCTAGGTGCAGTAGCTAGTCCATATGTATAGCGACTAGCAGCTAGAAATGGGGTGCGTGTTAATTGGTAATACAGACTCCACCCAGAAACTGAAAAGGGTGGACCTCCTAAGATCCCAAAGGATATCAAGTAAGCATAGACCTTGGATTCTTGGCAGAGACTACCTGCACAGTCTCAAATTTAGACTGTGCAGCCGATGCACAGTCTCGGCTATATTATGTTCTCTTCGCGCAGATTGCTGATCCATGTGGTCGGAAAGGCTAGCACGTTAGCGACCAAAACAAGTGCATCTTCGGGTACAAGAACGTATGAAAAAAACCAGAGTGATTGCCGGTGAGTGTGGCGGCAACTCGACTTTTTAAACTTATCTAAGCACCACTCAAGCGGCTTCACCGCAGTATTCGCCTCGCCGCAATGTCACTCCCTGCTTCGTAAAGCCTTTCATATGTATGCACACCGGTCGATATCATTTTTTTTAGAAAGAATCATTGACAAAAAAATAACTACAAAAAAGCTTACATTGACGATAATATAAGACTTAAGTATCTGTACCGGAAGAATTCCATCGCTTGTCTGATACCGCTTTCACTGTCCAGTCCAGTGACATGCACTCCATAAAGCTGGACCTCAACGAAAAGAAGGACAAATACGTAGGTTTTATTGTAGAACTTAAACTCCTCAGGGACTGGCTTGAAAGCAGACATATTTCTCTGCATTCTAGCGTTTCTTGTCCGCACTAGAGTGTTTGTTCGAATGGTGTAAATCTGATCACAGTAAGAATTTAGCACGATTTCAGAAACTGTTTCACAGTCTCAGACTGTTTCACAGTCTGAGCAGCACAAACCTGGAATGTTTTCCTGCTGTATGCCTTCAGATACGACTCCAACGCATCCCAGCTGTCGAAAGCCGTCACATCCAGATCCGGTACGTCCACTAATTCGTCTTGAGGAGCGATGTCACCTCCGTCGCATCCTTCTGTTTCCGAATCGGACGAATTTTGGCTGCTAGCATCAGAGTCTGATGCGAATGAATAATGAGATCCCTTCTCGTGCTCGGATTCTACTGACGAATCCTGAACGTTCAATGATTCTTCATTTCTGCGTCTAGAAGAGTTGTGGCGACGCGAGGATAATCGATGAGGCAATTGCTTTCTTCGCTTGGTTACCGCTCGATCTCGGGCGGTAAGATGCCTTCTTAATCTCTTCTTCTTCTTCCGTGAGTTTGAATGAACTGCAATGTCGCGGGATTCGCCGTCGCTGTAAGATCTTGACGCAACGCTTGCTAGGTCTTCGTCACTCCCTTCGCTGTAACGGGGCTGGTGGCGTGGCATGGCGGGCGTCGATACAGCAGACGTCGGACCCGTGCTGCTTTTTGGAACGCTGGGATTCTTTTGACTGGGGAGGGGGAGACTTTTGACAGCCATTAAACTTTAGGAATGATGGTCTGCATCCGGGTGAACATCCGGAGATCAAAATGCACATCCGAAGATCAAAATGCACATCCGAAGACAACCAAAAGATTTGTCCCCACCGAAATGGCCCTTTTAAATACTGTGCAGGGAGACACTCTCTTGGATTCTTGCAAATCATAAGTACATGTACTACGTTGTTCTGGCTGAAAAAGCTGAAAGTATTTTGACCGTGTTTGCGAGGGTATAAGCTGTATGCACATTTCAGTTTCTGGGGCGGAGTCTGTCGTCTTCATAATACAGCACATATTAGTATGAACGACTTGACCACCAGGTCTGTAAAAATAAAATAAATTTAGGTACTGTTCACAGTAACCTACAAAGTCCGCTGCTAGCTTAATATTCAAATGAGGAGATATATTTTTAGATGAAAGTTATGCAAGTGTGGCCAAATTTATGCAAAATTCTGGCTAGTTTCTACGTCAGAGCGTTTCGCGCTTGTAATCGTTTATGTTTCGGCTTGGGTCCCGGCTTAAAGCCTACGCTTACCGATACGTGCTGGTTCCACCTGAAGTCACGAGATACATAGTGCAGTGTCGGTTGTTAGTGCCACGCTTGAAGGCCATGGTTTAAGCGTAAAGGTGTACGTACCAGTATCGCGATGATGTCATATCGACGTTCGTACAGCGATTCGGAACGTTTCCCGTCCTCTGTAGCAGCGCAAATTGCGTGGATACCAGGAAGTTCTTCAACCTGCCACCCGCCACAGATACGTTATGATTCGGGTAGGTTGACGAGCATTCACAAGGCGTGAGGTTTAGAAATAAATGAGTATTTTGAATGGAGAGTTATGGGAAAGTCTAGCTTTTCTACAATCCAATCAGCACCTATCATTTACTCACATTACTTAGCAATGTGCTGGTTTTTCGAACTTGAGAGTTGTGAACTGTGTGTTTCCAGTTTGTATGGTATTTTGTTTTAGATTGGGATTAACCCAGTACATATGTACTGTTATATGAAATTTCCTCGTTCCGGAGACCCAAGATTTGAGTTTCAGTTTCAGCGAATGAAAGTACCGTACTCACAGAGTCTGTGACAGGCGGGCTCAAACACAGCTCAATCCTTTATTAGGGTAGAGCTAAAGTAGCTAGTAGCCCAAATCCCCTTCCAGTTTGAGTGGCGGGAAAAAATCACAGCCCTGATCAGGATGGTGCTCGTGCTGCCCATACTGACAGTAGACCAAGCTTCTGCTATCATTTGCAGTACTTGGGCGGCCGCCAGAGGCAAAAAAAGCGAATATTGGCTACCATGCCAGTGTCACGAGTGGTTCTGGCGGCCATCGTCTTGGGCACGGTGAGTTCCGTTACCCTCCTCCGCACTTTTCGACGGCCGACCAGATTCGTGTGGGCCACGCTTTCGATGAAGCCATGCAGGGCCACGACGGAGTCGCTGAGAAGTTGTGGGCCGGCCTCGGTCTCCGTGGGACAAGCGCGGCTAGAGCGTACGGTCCCCGTGGATGACGAGGACGGAAGTCATGGGGGACCGGAGCTACTGAAGGACAGTGTATCTTCGCGGTGAGGCGGTGGGGTGAGCGGTACCGCCTCGCTGTCGTGGTGTACAAAATCGTGGACGATGATTGCGAAACGGTGCCTGACGGCGGGAACGAGGACCATGGAGGACGAAGTGCGGGCCGCAAGGAAGAAGGAAAGAGATCAGTCGTGAATTTTCCTTGGAGACACAGCAGAAAAGAATTTGTGTTGACATTTGTCTTTAGCTTGTTGCTTCTGTTTATATCTCCGTACTGGTTCTACTTCTATACAGCTGGAGCGTCACATCCAGAGGAGGGCTGGGCGAACACGTGGTGGGAGAAGGCAGGTTACGGTTCTTGCGTGTTAAAGAATGAAACGTTCGGAGACGTGCGTGGAGTGTGATTCGGTAGTGCAAGGAGATTTGTTTTTTGTTTTTCGAGCCCCGGACGCATAGGGACTGGAGTGTGATTTTCGGCGCTCAATTCCTGGTATAGAGCCCAGGGGTGCATAAGGGAGTGTGAAGTTTGGAGTTTATTCGGCGCGGAATTCCTGGTATCAAGCCCAGGGGCGCATAAGGTTGTGGTGTAGTGATTTCTCCGTAGTTGCGGATTATCACCCGTCGACAAAGACGTGACACCGCCCAAGATGTTCAAGCGACGAACCCTCGGTCAGGTGATGTACGGAGACGCCAAGGTGCCAGGGACTCGACGGCGTCACCTCCGAACGTCAACGAGTATGGAG
>NW_003303717.1:526295-533483 GCF_000142945.1 Phytophthora infestans T30-4 | reverse complement strand
CCACTCAAGCACACAGAGCGACGTCCGGCTTCAAAGGTAAGCGTCAGGTCAAGCTTGTTTGAGTGTGTTATGCCCTGTCGGTGAACTCGAAGCTCTGTAGCGAGGGTTCATCCGGCAAGGCCCAAGAGACTTTGTGTATTGGCCGATTATTATCGGGAGGTTTTTACGTGACGGCTTATTGTTGCCTATTTGCACGACTGGGAGTGCTTGAATTGCCTCCCTTTTATTTCTTCCAGCCGAGTGTTGAACACTCGGTGATCTCGTAAAAGGCTTACCCGTGCCTGGTACCCTTCCGCTGTTGGGACCACGAGGATTCAAAACACCTGCTAGCTTTGTTCGTGCTAGTAGCGTGTTCTTATTTTACTGGTTGGCCTATATAAGTAGTTTACAAGGTCCAGTTTGTCCCGGTGCAAGGGCAGAACTGGGGTCTTCAGGTCCGCCCGAACGATCGTTTACTATCCTAGTAGACGTATTGTTGTGGGAACATCCTAACTACATCTGTAGCTAGAGTTCACGTGGGATTTCCAACACCACAACTGGTGCCGCGACCCGGGAACAGATTGTGACCATTGTGAACTGTTTGTATGGCCTTCTAGTTTACGAGCTACCAAGAGAAGAAGAACAAGAAAAAGACAAGAAACATGGCGAAAGGACAACCGACGGTACCAGTTACGCCTGCCAAGTCTGGCGGGGCTCGCAACGAGAGTTCAAGCCCGGCTGCGCGCTTTGCAGCCGCCACCGAGCTTTCAGTGAGCTTCGACGACGAAGCGGACATCGGTCCTGACGCCCACGATTATGAAAATTACGAAGACAAGACGCCGGCTCCAGAGCCAGGCGCAGCGACGCCGGAGACGGCCACGCTATCATCGGGGCTGAGCGGGGCGACCAGGTCCCTTTCGAGGAACCTCGTCGACGAGCTCGATGATGTTGCGGGACCAGAACCAGCCTACGATGATTATGACGATGGGACCGAGGGTTCTAAACCTTCGGTGGCAAGTGCAAAGCATTCAGCACTGCTGAAGGCACCTCGCCCACCTATCAACGGTGATACACCAGCCGCCAAGCGCGTTTTCGACCGCGTACAAGCGCTGATGCAGAATGATGAGTGGATGCAGCTGTTCAAGCCCATCCCCAAGAAAAAAGCCGACTGGCCTGCGCTTGCGCAGGAACTTCAATACCCAGTCAAACTCGGTTTCGACTAGCCAAGTTGCCGAGGATTCAGTTCGCTACTGTGGTCGCTGGGTTCGAGAACGAGACAACCCATCGACGATGTCGCTCCAGGATTGGAGTCCACATGAGGCCGGGCCTGCTCTCCAGAAATGGAAGAAGAAGCTTCGAAAAGCGTTTGGCGCCGTTGGCATCAATGCCGGAGAGCCACCGTGTGAGTCGACCGATGATTCAAGATGAAGATCCGTCCAAGATTCCTTTGGCCGCCGACGCCCCAACGACTCGTTCGTACTCCTTCCGACCAAGCGTGGAAGTGAGCGGGGGGGCCTTTGGCACTACCTGAAGCTTCCCGGAACTTTCAAGACTCGCACATGGTTACGCCACGTTCGGAGAGCCGTATGCAACGTATTTACGCAAGTAACGAGGGTTCGTTCGGTCGCCGAGGCGGTGCGCGAGCTCCCAAAGGTGGTGCCGGACGTCGTCAAGTCGACAGCGATGGTTCGTCCAGTGACGATGACATTTTGGTGCGTACATTCGACGAGGAAGATCCTCAACTCGAGTTGATGCGTCAGATGAATGAGCTAGCGACGCTGAACGACGTGGACCCAACACCGAGAATTGAAATGGCCTCGCACCGACCGCTGGATTGCATCACGCCGTTCTCAGGCTCTCGCAACAAGAGCGAGAACTGTATGCAGTGGCTCCGTGGGTTCGTCTATGAAATGACTGGAACCCACACAGATGCCGATAAATGGTGCATTCCATTTGAGCTAAGTCTCCGGGACGGAGCCATTCATTGGTTCCGTCAACTTCCGAAGAAGACGAAGCGCAAGTGGAAGCTGCTGAGCGACGCGTTCATCCGCTACTACTGCTCGCAGTTCACGCAGACGGCACTGTCGCGTTACTACTCCGCCAAGCGGGAACGTGATGAACATCTGTGCGACTACATAAACAGGCTGAATGGCTATGCTCGGACCGCCCGTCTACACTTCGAGAAGAGTGGTCGCGACGCGAAAGAACACGTACAGCAGTTCCTGGCAACATGCGATGATGACAAGCTGGCCGAGAGTCTCTACCACGCTCGAGTCGCTGACATTCACGAGCTCCAAGAGATCATCGAAGATGTTCTCAAGGGCAAGGAGAGGATGGCCAAGCGTGACAGTGAGTACCGATACTCCAAGAGTCGTGATACGCGACGCGACGATGGATTCGCCCGCAACAACCGGCGTGATGACCGCCGTCGCGATGACAACCGAAACAAACCAAGAGTGACGCTCATTGAAGCCACGGTGGATGACCTACTAGCCGAATTAGAAGGTCGTGAAGCTGCTCAGGGAGGCACCGAGTATTCAAACGAAGATCCGAACGCTTACAACGATGTCCAAGACGAGTACAACGACTTTCAGCCCGATAATACGGATGGTGATTTCTCATTGGATGAAAACGACCGATACCTCGCCGCTGCTAACGAAAATGATCGTCGTGCAGCTGCTGAAGGCACCTACGCACGTTCAGACAACCGTCAACCGCGTGGAAACGTGCCTGATCGCGAGAATGGCTTCAATCAAGATCGCCGAAGTAGTGACCGTGGGTTCAATCAGGACCAACGCGGTCGACGTGACTTCAACCGCGACAACCGACGCCCACAGTACGGACCATGCGCGGTGTGCGGTGGCATGAGTCACTCCGCCCACTACTGTAACAAGCGATGCAAGTTCTGCAAGCAGCTCCACGATGCTGGACAATGCGAACTTTTCCGCAACTTCCAAGACCTTGCCCAATTCGTGCGCACTAAAGGCACGAAGGAGTAACTCCCGTCAGAGCTCAAGGCCCGTCGTTCAAGAACGTCATTTAACCTAGGCAGCCCGCCAACTACAACTGGGTTGGTCCCTATCGGGCTGCCACAGTTAACCGAGCCTTCAATGGAAGCAGAGTGTATCTTTGCTTTCATGGGGCAGAGTGAATGGCTTGATAATTACGTAACAAGTGTGAACGCGACGAAAAATGAAAAGGAGAGGAGTAGAATCCTCGGTGGAGGTGTTGGAGAGAGAGTGGAGTGTGCTGATGCTGATGAGGGCACCAGCGAGGGTTCGCTCGGCTTGGTTTCGAGTGCAGCGCGAGACGAGCCCAAGGGTCACTCCAAGATTATGAAGTTGAACCCTGGCGAGAGACAGGGGTGGTGGTCGGCCAAGAAATTCGACCGACGGATCAGAATGAGAGCTCTGGTGCAAGGCGCTGTGAACGACCAGCGAACGAGGATCCTCCTCGACACAGGAGCGAACCTTAATGTGATCACTGACGCCTTTGCCAAGAAGTTGCGACTCCGAGAAGTACCTGATCACGGACGCCGCATTGACTTCAGGATCAAGAAGGCAGGGTTTTTAGGAACGGGAGGAGCTGGCTTCCAGATTAACTTGGCGTTGGGGAAGTGGTTTTTGGCATTTTGGAGATGTGGGGTATAAGAGGGGCCTCTATATCCACACTCTTTGAAGTTTTTTTTCGCGGAACCCATTTTTATATCCCGGTTAATTCGGGACCGACTTTATGATCCCAGCTGGGATCCGGTTGGACCTGTTCCACGGCGCGGCGCAATTATCGCACGAAGTCCAAATCCCGCTGATAAAGACCAAGAACATGATCGACAGCGAAGAATACGGCTCCCATGTTAACGCCGGGCCACCCGAGCGGTTGGACATTCAAGCGCACGAGTGGCGAGAATTCAAGCGCACGAGTGGCGAGAATATCGACTAGCGAAGCGTCAAGTCGGGCTGGAAGAACACGTACTGTGGGTTCGTCGAACGAACAAGCTAATCCCGTCAGTGACGAGGTTTCGACGTGGACGGCCTCAGAGCATTCGATTGACCAACGTGTCTGATCGAACTGTGTACCTACCAGCACACGACTCGATCGCGATGTGGATTCCAGATGGGGATTTGCCACGAGGTGACGGCTATGTGCGTCTGGAGTCCAAGAAGTACCAAGACTGGCAAGTGTTAGCCTACGAAGGTTGTAGAGACCGCGAGCTCTTCCAGCGTGAATGCGAAATCTACGAACAATGGCTTGCAACTCAGCCTTCAGCAGTTGATCGACCATACTACCCAGAACCCGGTGGGGTGCTAGCACGACCTCTAGAAGACTCGCTAGTGGATTCTAGTGATCGTCTGACATGTGCAGAGCGCTGGGCACTGATCCTGGAAGAGCGTGAGCGAGTGGAAGCCTGTCTGGCGTCTGGGGTGACAGCCGGGGATTTGGCCGACGGTCAGCCTTCCGCAGAACCTTTGGACACTTACACGACAACCCATGGCGGAGGCAATAACGCGAACGAAGCCTCGGTAGTGCGTACACACGAACTACTGAGGCCGGTAAACGTGGTACATACGCCAACGAGTGTTAGTGTCCAGTCAGGGGTGACCACGGAAGCGAGAAGCAACGGCACTGGATTGAATGGAGTCACCCGTTTTGACGAAGCTGTCCCGGCCTTGTGTTTCACCAAATCTGCGAACGAGCCATCGGTGGTTGATCCAGAGGATACAGGCATCGCGCAGAAGGTGTTGAGTACGGCACCGAGTATTCATTGCAAGATTGGTGCGAATTCCAAAATGTCAAGACAGCGGCAGAACGAGGAGCGGAACAAAAGTCAACAACCCAATATGTCGGCGGCCCACGCATTCAATATTGCGAACGACGACTCGGCAGATGGCCCAGAAATGGGAAACCAGAATGGGAAGGAGATGGACCAAGTACCGACTGTTGAAATCAAAGCGGATGCCAATGTTGAGTCAAGGGAAGAATCCGTAGCGGCGTTGGACGGAACATACATCTCGGTTGCTCGAGTGTTAACAACCGAGGGAAATGAAGCAACGGAGGATACGAAAAATGATTAATACGAACACCCAGCTAACAACATTGGCTTGGACGACTACGCGAAGGAGCTGGCATTCCTGTCGGATCTGATCGAAGAGATCAACACGACAATTGACTACACTGCGCCTAATGTTGCTGATCCTGAGATGTCGACTGAACGCCGAGAACGTCTAGTCGCGACGCTAAAGAACCACGAGCACATCCTGATTGCTAGTGGTAACGCACTGCCGCCGCCAGCCTACGGAGCGGTATGCGATATCGACCCCACAGGGGGACGACCCAATTAAACAGCGTGCCCGGCGCGTGCCGCTGCGATTTCTCGGCAAGCTGTACGAGCTGCTGCGCGCTTTATTGCGTGCAGGACTGATCGTCTTTTCAGACAGTCCATGGGCATCGCCGATCGTGATTGTGATGAAAAAGAACGGGCTGGACATCCGGCTCTGCATTGATTACAAGATGGTGAATGCTATCACCGCGATCATGGAGTATGCAATGCCGCTAGTCGACGACCTGTTAACAGATCTCGAGCGCTACCTATGGTTCTGCTCGCTGGATGCAGCAAGCGGCTTCTGGGCGGTCATGATGACCTTGCGAGCGCGTAAAGTGTCAGCGTTCGTCTGCGCACTAGGACATTTTGAGTGGTTACGCATGCCCTTTGGGTTAAAGAACGCGCCGATGATCTACCAGCGTATGATTGACAACGCACTCTGGGGGTTCGTTCAACCTAAAGGAGGTTGGTTTGAATACTCGGAGAGGATGCGTTTAGCTGAAGAACAGGCCAAGGAACGTCGTGGACCAAGCGCCGAGGGTTCGTTTCAAACGAAGTTCGCGGCAGACGGCGAAGCACCGGTAGAGACCGACCCTGTACTACAACTCGTCAACAGCCCGTCGCTGACATGTTTACGAACGGGGAATCAGACGAATCATCGCTGGTACCTGTATTTGGTCGACGGTCGTTTGTGGATGACATTTGCTTCGGTGGCGAGGATTTCGACAGCTGCCTGGCGACGCTGGACCGATTGCTGGCAAGATTTGCACAGTGTCGGATCAGCATTAGCTTCACCAAGAGCATCTTCTGCCTACCCAAGGTGGACTTTCTGTCGCATACAATTTCGCCAGAAGGTATCAGAGCTGACCCCAAGAAGCTTGCGGCTATCACCGAGCTTTCGTTTCCAACGAGTAAGAAGGGCATGCAGTCGTTTCTTGGAGCGGTTAATTACTACAGCCGCTTCATTCAAGACTTTGCGGTCTACGGTGCGGCGCTGTACCAGCTCAAGGATGAAGACTTTGTCGTTGAAGGTGGCCTTTCTGTGGCACGTCATTCCTTTGAAAGATTGAAGACGAGTGTTTCACATTCACCCATCCTCAGGCACTTCGATCGGTCGAAAGAAGGTCACGTCATGCTCTTTGCGAATGAATGGGCGTTGAGCACTACGCTAATGCAAGAACATAAAGGCAAGCTACACCCCGTACGGTTCCTCGGTCGGGTGCTTAAGGAAGCCGAGATGAACTACCATCCAGCTGAGAAGGAAGTTTTGGCGTTACTTCTGCTGTTGAAGATCTGTTACGTCCAGCTGGCAGGAAAGACGCTACATGTCTATACACGATTCTCGACGTTAGAGTGGGTGCATAAGTCGAAGTCTCTCTTCGGACGCGCGGTCCAGTTCGCAGTGCTGCTATCGCAGTGGCACCTTAAGGTGCAGCGCGTGAAGGAGAAGGATGTCGCCTTTGCGCAGCTACTGCAGTCAAGCATCACGAGCTTCGTTGACCTGGAAGACTCGCTCGCGCCGGTGGCGCCTCCAAACAAGGGTTCCCCGACTATTCGAATGGACCCCGCGTTGCTGTACGCCAGGCTTTCCCGTAATTACAGCGGATTCTTCATGTCCTTTGACGGATCAGCGAAGACAGAGAAGTACGGTGGCTACGGGAGTTGTTCATGGGTGCTGTGGAGCCTTCCTGAGTGGAAGGTAGTGATTGCTGCAAACGCTTACCTCTCGGCTACCACGGTGAATGAGGCAGAGTATACAGGTATGATAACGGTGTCAAGGCTGCTATTGCGCACGGTGCCGATGATTTAGTCATCGTTGGTGACTTCAGGCTCGCGATTCAACAAATCACTAGGGGTGATCGCATGCAGGAAGGAAACTTTGCTAGCGC
>NW_003303717.1:524841-525852 GCF_000142945.1 Phytophthora infestans T30-4 | reverse complement strand
CAGGTTTGCAGATGACACTCGAGGATGTCTCAAACGCTCAAGAACAGAATGAAGACGACGAGAGACGTCCAGGGAAGATTCATTCGGCGAAGATTTGCCAGACCATCCTCACAAGACTGTACCATCGGCATTTCCCGATGCGGAAGATGTTGATCCGGTAGCGATACAGCGGGAACGACGCAGACGGATACTGGTGGCACAAGACGAGGAGCAGAAGTGGTTTAACATCAAGAAGGTGCTTCAGGGCCAAGCACAAGAGCTGAGTTACAAAGAAGCTCGAAATGCCTGGAAATACGCTGACCGGTTCGTGTTATCAGAAGACGGCGTGCTTCACTATCTTGGATTGAATCGTCGGTACGACCACGGTTGGCAAGAGGAGACCAAGCTGCGGCTTGTGGTACCGACAACGATGATTCAAGAGGTCTTGCAGAACTGTCACGACTCGCTGGAAGGAGGACATCAAGGTGTGGTGAGAACGTTCCAACGCGTTAAGTCCGATTATTATTGGATCGGCTTGTACGCTGACGTGGAGAAGCATGTGAAGTCATGTCCAGATTGCAGCTCGAGTAAAAGCCGTCCACAGCTTCGTGGATACTCACCTGGCAACGTACTAGCCGAACGACCTTTCCAGATCGTCTCGATGGATTTTGTGATCCCACTACCGAAATCTCGCAGGGGCAACACGGCGTTGCTCCTATTTCAGTGCTCGTTTACGGGATTCGTTATTGCCAAGGCTATGTCAGATACGACTGCACTGAGTGTTGCCCAAGTGTTCGAAGAATGTGTGTACCGGCGATTCGGAGCCCCATCATTAATAAGGCACGACCGCGACCCACGCTTCATGAGCGAGGTTTTCCAAGCATTTGCAGAGATGATGCAGTCAAGATCACGAGCGACTTTGAGCTATCGGCCACAGGCTAATGGACAGCAGGAACGCTCGGTGAAGTCGGTGATGGGATCCGTACGGGTGTACGCGGAAGACCCTCTACAGCAAGATTGGGACGAAATCGC
>NW_003303717.1:518713-520066 GCF_000142945.1 Phytophthora infestans T30-4 | reverse complement strand
CCCGTCGCTGACATGTTTACGAACGAGGAATCAGACGAATCATCGCTGGTACCTGTATTTGGTCGACGGTCGTTTGTGGATGACATTTGCTTCGATGGACGAGAATTTCGACAGCTGCCTGGCGACGCTGAGACCGATTGCTGGCAAGATTTGCACAGTGTCGAGATCAGCATTAGCTTCACCAAGAGCATCTTCTGCCTACCCAAGAGTAGACTTTTCTGTCGCATACAATTTCGCCAGAAGATATCAGAGCTGACCCCAAGAAGCTTGCAGACTATCACCGAGCTTTCGTTTCCAACGAGTAAGAAGAGCATGCAGTCGTTTCTTAGAGCGATTAATTACTACAGCCGCTTCATTCAAGACTTTGCGATCTACGGTGCGGCGCTGTACCAGCTCAAGGATGAAGACTTTGTCGTTGAAGATGGCCTTTCTGTGGCACGTCATTCCTTTGAAAGATTGAAGACGAGTGTTTCACATTCACCCATCCTCAGGCACTTCGATCGGTCGAAAGAAGGTCACGTCATGCTCTTTGCGAATGAATGGGCGTTGAGCACTACGCTAATGCAAGAACATAAAGGCAAGCTACACCCCGTACGGTTCCTCGGTCGGGTGCTTAAGGAAGCCGAGATGAACTACCATCCAGCTGAGAAGGAAGTTTTGGCGTTACTTCTGCTGTTGAAGATCTGTTACGTCCAGCTGGCAGGAAAGACGCTACATGTCTATACACGATTCTCGACGTTAGAGTGGGTGCATAAGTCGAAGTCTCTCTTCGGACGCGCGGTCCAGTTCGCAGTGCTGCTATCGCAGTGGCACCTTAAGGTGCAGCGCGTGAAGGAGAAGGATGTCGCCTTTGCGCAGCTACTGCAGTCAAGCATCACGAGCTTCGTTGACCTGGAAGACTCGCTCGCGCCGGTGGCGCCTCCAAACAAGGGTTCCCCGACTATTCGAATGGACCCCGCGTTGCTGTACGCCAGGCTTTCCCGTAATTACAGCGGATTCTTCATGTCCTTTGACGGATCAGCGAAGACAGAGAAGTACGGTGGCTACGGGAGTTGTTCATGGGTGCTGTGGAGCCTTCCTGAGTGGAAGGTAGTGATTGCTGCAAACGCTTACCTCTCGGCTACCACGGTGAATGAGGCAGAGTATACAGGTATGATAAACGGTGTCAAGGCTGCTATTGCGCACGGTGCCGATGATTTAGTCATCGTTGGTGACTCAAGGCTCGCGATTCAACAATCACTAGGGGTGATCGCATGCAGGAAGGAAACTTTGCTAGCGCTGCTGAATACTCACAAGGAACTCACGGCCAAGCTTCGATCAGTTAAATATCTTCACGTTGTACGAGAATACAAG
>NW_003303717.1:513271-514943 GCF_000142945.1 Phytophthora infestans T30-4 | reverse complement strand
TCTGTTGCGAGAGCCTGAGACGGCGTGATGCGATCCAGCGGTCGGTGCGAAGGCCATTTCAATCCTCGGTGTCGGGTCTACGTCGTCAGCGTCGCTAGCTCATTCATCTGACGCATCAACTCGAGTTGAGGATCTTCCTCGTCGAATGTACGCACCAAAATGTCATCGTCACTGGACGAACCATCGCTGTCGACTTGACGACGTCCGGCACCACCTTTGGGGGCTCGCGCACCGCCTCGGCGACCGAACGAACTCTCGTTACTTGCGTAAATGCGTTGCATACGGCTCTCCGAACGTGGCGTAACCATGTGCGAGTCTTGAAAGTACGGTGAAGCTTCGGTAGTGCCAAAGGCACCACGCTCAGCTCCACGCTTGGTCGGAGGAGTACGAACGAGTCCCGGGTCGCGGCACCAGTTGTGGTGTTGGAAATCCCACGTGAACTCTAGCTACAGATGTAGTTAGGATGTTCCCACAACAATACGTCTACTAGGATAGTAAACGATCGTTCGGGCGGACCTGAAGACCCCAGTTCTGCCCTTGCACCGGGACAAACTGGACCTTGTAAACTACTTATATAGGCCAACCAGTAAAATAAGAACACGCTACTAGCACGAGCAAAGCTAGCAGGTGTTTTGAATCCTCGTGGTCCCAACAGCGGAAGGGTACCAGGCACGGGTAAGCCTTTTACGAGATCACCGAGTGTTCAACACTCGGCTGGAAGAAATAAAAGGGAGGCAATTCAAGCACTCCCAGTCGTGCAAATAGGCAACAATAAGCCGTCACGTAAGACCTCCCGATAGTAATCGGCCAATACACAAAGTCTCTTGGCCTTGCCGGATGAACCCTCGCTACAGAGCTTCGAGTTCACCGACAGGCATAACATACTCAAACAAGCTTGACCTGACGCTTACCTTGAAGCCGGACGTCGCTCTGTGTGCTTGAGTGGAAATTCTGTTCTGTATTTAAGCTTACCCTTTCGGGTCTATTCCTAATAAGAAGTCCTAATCAAGTATACAAATATCAAGTGAACAATGATCCGTTATGGATCTTCTTACATGCCAAGCGTCGTCTGCACCGTCGCATGAGCATCTTTAACGGTCCGCACCCTGTCCCAGACGGTGAAAGTGCCTTCCAAGGGTCGCTGAGTCTTCTACGAACTCATCCCAACCGCCACTGAGGGTTCGTACCGTAGATGGTCCGCTGAATGCAAATCCGGCCAGTCCATTATTAATAATAAGGACAGCCTGGATTCAGTGACATATGCCCGTATCCAATACTCGTTGAACGTTCGGAGGTGACGCCGTCGAGTCCCTGGCACCTTGGCGTCTCCGTACATCACCTGACCGAGGGTTCGTCGCTTGAACATCTTGGGCGGTGTCACGTCTTTGTCGACGGGTGATAATCCGCAACTACGGAGAAATCACTACACCACAACTGTTCCTGTCACAATGGAAGCCACGGTACTGGTGCCCGTTGTGACATTTCTTCATTCTTCAATTCACCATCTCGCCACCGTATGTCCAAGCGTCTGAATCGAGCCGTGTCCGACGCTTTTCAGCGTCTCAATCCTCGTAGACGTCGCGAACGTGATCAGCTGGAGGTACGTAAGCCCATCCTTCTCCTGAATCAACGGTACCTTGCTCATCACCTCGGTGTCTCTCGATTTATTTTC
>NW_003303717.1:512028-512979 GCF_000142945.1 Phytophthora infestans T30-4 | reverse complement strand
ACGCGGTGGAACGTTCTCACCACACCTTGATGTCCTCCTTCCAGCGAGTCGTGACAGTTCTGCAAGACCTCTTGAATCATCGTTGTCGGTACCGCAAGCCGCAGCTTGGTCTCCTCTTGCCAACCGTGGTCGTACCGACGATTCAATCCAAGATAGTGAAGCACGCCGTCTTCTGATAACACGAACCGGTCAGCATACTTCCAGGCATCTCGAGCTTCTTTGTAACTCAGCTCTTCTGCTTGGCCCTGAAGCACCTTCTTGATGTTAAACCACTTCTGCTCCTCGTCTTGTGCCACCAGTATCCGTCTGCGTCGTTCCCGCTGTATCGCTACCGGATCAACATCTTCCGCATCGGGAAATGCCGATGGTACAGTCTTGTGAGGATGGTCTGGCAAATCTTCGCCGAATGAATCTTCGGTGGACGTCTCTCGTCGTTCTTCATTCTGTTCTTAAACGTTTGAGACATCCTCCGAGTGTTCATCTGCAAACCTGACGCGTTTCTTGGCTTTCGTCTGTCGCCGAGTCATCACTGCTATATTACCATAATCGCACTTTGGTGAGCTGTAATCAACCACGAAATTTTCGAAAGTTTTCCACTTTGAAGACTCGCTGCCTGACAGTACATGTACTTGACGCTCTGCTCCTCGTGACGAAACATCTACCGAGTCTTCATCCGGCTCGTAGATCATTTCCTGGATGCGGTTCAGCGATGCCAATTCCGACTTGCGAGTTTCAGCCAAGATTACCCGACTGACCTTCGATTCCAGCGCTTCAGTGGCGAACGAATCCGCGGCCGCGTTGTATTCTCGTACAACGTGAAGATATTTAACTGATCGAAGCTTGGCCGTGAGTTCCTTGTGAGTATTCAGCAGCGCTAGCAAAGTTTCCTTCCTGCATGCGATCACCCCTAGTGATTGTAGAATCGCGAGCCTTGAGTCACCAACGATGACT
>NW_003303717.1:505900-507309 GCF_000142945.1 Phytophthora infestans T30-4 | reverse complement strand
CGGCGACTGTGAACGCTCTAGCCCAGAAGCTGGACGACTTCCTGTTGCAGCAGCAGGAATGGCAACACCAGGTGATGGAAGATTTGCAGTCCGTGCCGCCGGCTGCGGTGCATACTGTATCGGCGGTGGTGCTGAGCTCCGGAGGCCACGGACAGCTCCCTCCCGCTGGTGGAGCTGGTCCGTTCGGAGGTAAATGTGCCCGTCGAGGCATCAAGATGGCGGAGGATTCCCACACGCAAGAAGGAGAACCTGTCTGTGGCCGATGCGACTACAAGGGTCACACTCGCGTGACGTGTTCGCGCCAAACGATGACTTGCCGACGGTGTAACCAGTACGGTCATATTGTGGCTGAGTGTGAGATGCCGTATACCGGGGCCCGTGGCCCGCCTAGCGGTGGAAACGGAGGAGGAAACTCGACGATGCGGTGTTTCTACTGCCACCAGATCGGTCATAGTGTCTTTCAGTGTCCCGAGATCGCTACTCTGAAGGGATTGGCCACGACTCTGAAGGCGTCGACGGCCGAAGCGTTTCGTCAATGACGGGAGCGTGAGGGAGGGGAAGAACGAGTCACTCCTTCCTCTGGTCAAGTGGATGACTCGAGTGGCGGCCGAGTGAAGGATGGAGGCGACAAGGCCGTTACAGTGGACGTTGATGAAGAGGTAGCAGTGACGGGGAAAGAGGACAGCGCGGTGGCTGTTGTGGTGCAGAAAGAGAAGAGGACGAAGGAAAAGGAGAAAATGTCGAAGGAAAAGAGGGGTATTCGGATAGTAGGCACGGAAGAAGAGGGAAAACTTGTCGTGGTGAACGACGCCCCGGAACGGTGTGAGAAGGTAGCCGTGGATCTATCCAAGGTGGCCTCTACGGTGGGAACTACCTTCGCTGTCGACGGCGTCACCGTTTCTGTGGAGACTCTGCCTGTGGGGCAGAAGACGCGGCCGAAACGAAGGATGCGTGCGGAAGGGGTAAGCAGTGTTGATGGACCTAGCGCCGCTATGACGTACAGGAACAAGGAGGCTGACACGGAACGAGGATGCCAAACCGAGCAAGGAGATCGAGCAAACTGAAACTGGCTGTATCTTCACGGATGCGGAACTGGACGCCATGGAGGAGTGTGAGCCCGGCCAAGAGGCTACGGTTTTAGCTGGCACGAAAGTTAATACGGAAAGTGAAGAATATGACAAGGAGTTAGAAGACCGTTTGTACCCGTTGGACGAAGCCGTTGTATTGGAGCGTGTGCGGCTAAACACTGAGGCCGTAAGGGATCCTTCGATAGCGGAGTTGTCTCGGTTGTTGGGCATCTCGCCCGAGGTCTTGGGGCGAACTCGCCGTGCCTTCCCTGGAGAGCTTGCATCGCCGGAGCACTGGCAAGACTGGATCCGGAAGACGATGGAGACGACCGAGGAGGCCAA
>NW_003303717.1:503973-505245 GCF_000142945.1 Phytophthora infestans T30-4 | reverse complement strand
CAGTCGAACAAAAAGATACAGATATCCACTCTGCTTTGGCCGTAGGATGTCGACCACATCCGCGGTGCGTTCTAAACTGAGTGCAGCCTAGGAAAGAATTGGGTTTGCAAGCTATTTTAAATATTATTCAAAGCTTTAATGTTAATTTATACACCGTGACAGAGCGGAGTAATTCGTCCCGGCAAATGGAAACTTCATCCGTGGTGTGGCTCGCAAGATCTCCTTAAAACGGATGATTTTGGAGTGTTTTCAAATCTTTAGAATGAATCTCTAGTATTTTTTTCGAGTTTAAATCAAATGTATACCGTCCGGATAATGAAAAAGTATAGATACAAGTGCTGGCGGTTAGTAAACTGCCACCCTTGTTTTTTGACAGATTTTATCCAATGCGAGGTTTTTTTGCACGTTCTTGGGACCAATGAAAAGCGCGCAGTAAACCGAAGCGGACGCCACTCGATTCAGGTCATTCGGCCATTTCCTCCCCCCACCACAGAAAAAAACGCCTCCCTTGCTTGAGGAGGCTGGCGGTTAGTATACTGCCGGTGCGTATTTTGCAGCCAAGGACGCGTTGTTTTGGCGTGTTCTTCTAATATAACGATGTCCAGCACTATACAAGTGTACTAACATACGTTTGTGCATGTAAAGGTACTACTAGCATGCCTAGAGGAACCAAGCTCACCCAAGAAGAGCAGCATCGTATAATAGCATTTCGCGAGGCAGGGCTAAGCGAGCGAGCAATAGCGCAGCGCGTACGTCGCTCTCGACCAGTTGTACACGCACTCCTAACCGATCCAAAGGGCTACACGAAATCTAAAAGACCCGGACAACCCAAGAAGTTGACACCGACAGCTCACCGCCGACTGCTCCGTGAAGCTTCGAACGGCAAGCTGAGCTCTGCCGAGCTCAAAATGGCCTTAGAGCTACCGGTAAGTACACGGCGGATCCGTGAAATCCTACAAGCCGACCCTAACATGAAATATGAAAAGCGTAAAGCTTCCCCCGTGCTAACAAATAAGCACAAGGAGGCTCGTCTCAAATGGGCTCGTGACAAGGTGACATGGAGTGAGGAAAAATGGGGAGCCTGCGTCTTTTCAGATGAAAAGAAGTTTAATCTCGATGGACCGGATTGTATGCAGTACTATTGGCACGATTTGCGCCGCGAACCTGAAGTCTACTCTACTCGCCAAAGTGTGCTGGAGTGTCATGGTCTGGGCTGCATTTTGTGCTAGTGTAAGTCTGAACTGCTGATTTTGGAGGGCAATCAAAAACAGC
>NW_003303717.1:475811-502532 GCF_000142945.1 Phytophthora infestans T30-4 | reverse complement strand
GTGTTGCTGTTGAAGGCGATGGGCTATCGGTGCAACAGCCGACCAAACAGCCTCATCCTGTCCGACTGGAGTCTGACCCGTGGCGGAGCCGAACTCTGGCAATGGAAGAAGAAGCTGAGAGTGGCGTTTGGATTGGAGAAGGCCCCTGGTGGAACGAAGAAGGTGTACAGCCGAGTAGCCGAGTTCAAACCACTCGGCGAGGACCCGAGCAAGATTCCTTTGCCGAAGACCCCGGAGACGAAGAGACGTGAAGTGTTCCGCGCTACGCAAGGAACTCCGTACTTCGAAGACTCTCACATGCTGACTCCACTGAAGCTAAACCCGACTCAGCGAGCGCCGAGTCGTGGGCAGCGAAATGTAGGTCGTTACCGTGAATTGTATGACGCTGCAGATGAGGCTGAGGCTTACGAGGAGGATGAAGAAGACGACGACGCCTTCGACGTGAGAGGTAACCGTGAAGAAACCGTGAAGGACTACATCCGAAACTTGAGCTTTGACGCGACTGAAGAGGACTCGACGCAGTACCTCGAAGTCCGAACCCACGCCTCGCTCGACAAAATCGCCGAGTTCGAAGGAAAGCGCTACCGCTCTGACACGTCGCTCCAGTGGCTCAAGCGCTTCATCTACGAGATGAAGAGCACCAGGATGCCCCAAAGTGCATGGTGCGAGCCTTTCTCGCTATGCTTGGGACGCCCGGCGAAGAGTTGGTACAGGCAGCTGCCGAAGAAGACTCAGCGACGTTGGAAACTACTCAGCGAGGCGTTCCTGGATTATTAATGCTCACAGTTCGACCAATCCGCCCGCACTCGTTACTACTCGGCGAGACGTAAAGTCAACGAACCGATCTGCGACTTCCTGATCCGACTCAACGGGTATGCTCGGACGGCCAAGATCCAGTACGAGAAGGGTGGCGCCGACGCAGCTGACCATGTTGAACACTTCTTGCTGCATTGTGGTGATGACGATGTGATGGATTTGATGTACCCCTTGCAGTTGGAAGACATCAGTAAGGTGGAACAGATAATCAATCGTCGGATCCTCGGCGAGAAGCGCAAGAAGCAACGCGACCGACTCGTGATCGCACGAGGCCGAGATGACAAGCGGAAGGATCAGAGCCGCTGAGATGAACGCCGAGATGGACGTCGAGATGAGAAGCGCAGTCGCAAGGAAGAAAACCGCGACCGCCGAGTCACTGTCGTTGACGCTGACTCCGACGGAGAGGAACGCATCGATCAGAACCCGCCGAGTCCGTACAACTCCGAAGACGAATGGGGTGATGAGGACCAGTCCGGAGGACACGACTCAGCGGAAGACGACGACTACATTGACGCCGGCGTTTCCAATGATAAAGGAAATACACCGGACCGCCGAGAGAACTCGGCGGGAGACCAGAATGGCTCGAACCGAAGCTGGGGAAACTCAGCGAACCGACCTCCGCGACCGTACAACCAACGAGAACAGTCGAACCGTGGAGATGGATCACGCGACAACACCCAACGTGGACCTTGTGCAGCTTGTGAAAGAATGGGGCACTCGGCTCACTACTGTCGACGACGCTGCAAATTCTGCAGACAAGTCCATGAAGGCGGCCAGTGCGAGCTGTTTCGTCAATATGAGAAGCTGGTTGCGTTCGTAAAAAACTCTGTCGACAAGTCGCAAGTGCCAGAAGACCTGCAAAACCTTTACGCGCCGAGTGATTTAAACTCGGCGGCCCGCCAACACTGACTGGGTTGGAATATGCCGGGCTGCCACAGTCAGCTGAACCTGCAGTTGAGGCGAACTTCTTGTTTGCCTTCGTAGGCGAAGCAGGACGGCCCGAGGGAAGAAGCGGGGATAGCAATTGGATGTGTGAAATCGACGGAATTGAACGTGAGCTCGGTGAGTTAGATGATAACAACCGAGCGATTGCAAGTGTAACTCGGCAGTCAGACCAGGCTGTGCACCGTACCAGAATCATGAAGCTGCTTCCGGGAGAACGGCTGGGATGGTGGTCAGCACAGACGTTTGATCGCCGAGTTAGAATGAGAGCCCTCGTATTGGGTGCAGTGAACGACCGAAGGACCAAGATATTATTGGATACCGGAGCAAATGTCTCGGCGATGAGTGAGTACTTCGCGAGGAAACTGCGTCTCAAGAGAGTGGCCAGCCGAGATAAGCGAATTGACATACAAGGAATAAGTAAAGACAGGATGGTGACAACGTCAAGAGCAGTGGTGAAGGTGACACTCGGCTGGGAAGTGGCATACGAGTTTGAAGTATGGATAATGCCTCATCATGCCGGAGTCGATTTGATTCTCGGTACCGACTTCATGATCCCAGCTGGAATCCGTCTGGATCTGTACAACTCGGCGGTCAAGCTACCCGATGAGATGGTGATCCCACTCATCCGATCAAGTAATGCGCCGACCAAGACCGAGTTTGGACCAAATGTCCCATGCGGACCACCAGACGGGTTAACGATCGAAAGTCGAATGACCGCTGAGTTCAAATTGCCCAGGCGCCAACCCAGTGAGTCGACGCATGACTTGTGGGTGCGACGGACGAAGGGTTGGATTCCAACGGTTGTTTTTAATCGCCGAGGAAGACCAACCCATGTCCTGATTACGAACGTACGACCGACGTTAGTCTGGTGCCCACCTCACTTTTATGTGATAAAATGGCAACCACACGGAGTACTGGCCAATGAGGGATTTGTCCGCGTGAACTCGGCGAAGTACCGCGACTGGCAGATATTGGCCTTTGAGTCGGCGATGGATAAAGATTTGCTGCAGAAAGAACAACGACTGTACGACGACTGGTTGTCACACCAGCCGCCAGCTGTGGAAAGACGAAAATACCCAACTCCGACGGCGGTGGAAAGACGACCTCCTCCAGTGGAAAGTGGACCAGAATTAACATGCGCCGAACGCTGGAGAAGGATCGAAGCCGACACTGAAGCCGGCGACTACGAGAAGCGTCGCGGTAACGCAGACGTCATATCGACTTCAGGGGTGACAAGGGGTGACCCGGCTATAAACTCAGCGTTCAAGCTGGAAGACGTCCGAGCGGACCGTACGTCGGTGCTACACGATGGCCAAGATGTCTCCAATCAGCTGTCTAAGTTTGAAGACGATGGCGCCATTTCTGACGTCAACACGAACTCAGCGATTGAAGGAACAAGTGAAGTAAGGGCCACAGAAGACGTGTCGGCGACTGAAGACTCAGCTATAACGGAAGGAGACCTTGAAGAACGCTCGGAACACGCCCTATGTGACGCTCAACCCGTAGCTGACAACCGAGTTAAGTTTGGAATAATTAGACCAAGTTCTGCAGCCGCGGTGAACTCAGCGATGGGTACACCGAAAGCCTGCATTACCCAGTCGGCGGCGGTGGACTCGGCGTCAAGAGATCTAAACACTGAGAGCGCCTCGGACGTGGGCACAGCATGCGGTGAGGATGCCAGCTATACCGAAGACGCGTTTGCATGCACAGAAGTTAGTTCTGCCGTCACAACCAACTCAGCGGTTGATCACTCCGACGAGACCAAGGACTATGATAATCGGGAGGTATTACTGCCTGAAGGAATAAAGCCGAACGACGACCCAGCTACGACGGACTCAGCGTTGGAGACTATGGAAACTACGACCTGTCCGAAAGTGGTTAGACAATATGACGATGATACCATCTACCTCGGAGCCAAGTTTGAGAACGCAGGAGTCAGATCGACCATCGCAGTGAACTCAGCGAATACGGACCCTGACACAGCCGACAACTATGAATTACCAGAGGTATTACTGGTGGAAGGTACTATAGCTGAGATCGGAGTGACGAACTCAGCGGCGACGGTGTTCGACCCCGGCGGAATTGACTACGATTTAGGACACGATGAAGGTGACGAGTGCAACTCGACGAGAGACGCAACGGAAACTCTAAGACAACACTACTTGGCTATCGCTACGACCGAAGACGAGCAAGAGGATGATGTTGACGATAGTAAGACCAACGCCTTTGAGCGTAGTGGAACAATTTTGGAATTGACGGACTACGCTCACGACCTGGCCTTCCTTCCCGATCTTTCTGAAGCTGAACCTACCGAACTCGACTATGGCGCTGCAAACGTCAAGTCGAGTAGTCATACGCCAGCACAGTCGGCTAAATTGGTGGCAGAGCTACAAAAGCACGAAGGGATAATGATTTCAAGTGGTAATGCCCTGCCGCCTCCAGCGTACGGAGCATTGTGCGACATCGACGTTCAAGGACACGCACCCATTAAGCAGAGAGCTCGGCGGATACCTCTCCGCCACTTGAGCAAACTTTACGAGTTGTTGAAGGGGCTGCTTCAAGCTGGGTTGATATCATTCTCGAGCAGCCCTTGGGCCTCGCCAGTGGTGATATTGCTCAAGAAAAATGGTAGAAATATTCGACTATGCATTGACTATAAACTGGTTAATGCGGTTACGACACCGATGGAATACGCTATGCCACTGGTTGATGACCTGCTTACCGAATTGGAAAGCTACTTGTGGTTTTGCTCGCTCGATGCTGCGAGTGGATTCTGGGCAGTCTTGATGACACGCCGAGCTCGGCAGATCTCAGCGTTCGTATGTGCACTTGGACACTTTGAATGGTTACGAATGCCATTTGGATTGAAGAATGCGCCTATGATTTACCAGCGACTAATCGACAACGCTCTATGGGGATACGTTCAACCAAAGGGAGGATGGCAACTGTTTGCCGAACGAATGGCTGTTGCTGAAGCCGAGTCGGGAACTCGGCGAGTTGAGCTCGACGGATTCAGCGATTCAACGCAGAGTCAGCTGACGAAGTTTGAAGCTGACCACCAATCACAAGCTGACTGCGATCCGGTCCAAGACCTGGTCAATGGACCGGACGGCGACATGTTTGCTGATGGAGAACCTGACCAGTCTTCCTTGATTCCGGTGTTCAAGCGGAGGTCGTTTGTCGATGATATCTGTTTTGGAGGGGAGACGTTCGACGCCTGCTTGGAGACACTCGACCGATTACTAGCCCGGTTCACAGAATGTCGAATTAGCATCAGCTTTACCAAGAGTATCTTTATCCAACCCAAGGTTGATTTCCTATCGCACGAGATTACGCCGAGTGGCATACGCGCTGATGTGAAGAAGATAGCCGCGATCGCCGAGCTCGCCTTCCCGAAATCGAAGAAGGGGATGCAAGCGTTCCTCGGTGCCCTCAACTATTACTGCCGATTCATCCAGAACTTGGCTGTTTACGGAGCAGTACTCTATCAGCTAAAGGATACGGACTTTGGCCCTGGGGGTGACCTGGCGTCAGCAAAAGCATCATTCGCCGAGCTCAAAAGACGGGTAGCAGAAGCTCCAATTCTGCGTCATTTCGACTCGGCGAAAGAAGTCCACATAATGTTGTACGCCAATGAGTGGGCGCTGAGCAGTACGTTGATGCAACCACACGACGACAAGCTGCACCCAGTTCGCTTCTGCGGACGCGTACTAAAGGAGAACGAACTCGGCTATCATCCCGCTGAGAAAGAAGTAGTCGCGCTGTTGCAATTGCTGAAAGTGTGCTACACTCTCTTGGCGGGAAAGACGCTTCACGTCTACACCCGTTTCTCCACGCTGGAGTGGGTGTTTAAGCCAAAGTCGCTGTACGGTCGCGCAGTCAGTTTCGCAGTTATGTTGTCGCCCTACGATTTGAAGGTGAAACGAGTACGTGAGCGAGATGTAGACTTCGCCCAGTTGCTCCAGGCGTCGATAACCCCGTTTATCGGACTCGACGATTCCTTGAAGCACCTGGCACCTCCCTCCAAGAACTCGGCGACAGTTCGAATGGACCCAGCGCTGCTATATGCCCGAATACCAGCTGACTTTGCAGGATGCGTGCTGTCATTTGATGGCTCAGCGAAGACGGCTAAATACGGCGGGTATGGCAGTTGTTCGTGGATACTGTGGCGCCTTCCGAATTGGGACATTGAGATTGCTGCGAGTGCGTACCTGTCGTCCACCACAGTCAACATCGCCGAGTACACCGGCATGAACAATGGAGTCTTGGCGGCGATTGACCGAGGGATAACCGATCTGATTATCGTGGGTGACTCCCGGCTTGCAATCCAGTAATCCATGGGGGTGATAGCATGCAAGAAGGAAACGTTGCAAGTGGAACTAGCTCGGCACAAGGATCTCACGAAACAACTCAACTCGGTCCGGTATCGACACATAGCGCGACACTATAACGCAGCGGCTGATTCTCTCGCTACAGAAGCACTGGAAGCTAAAGCTGGACGAGTAATTCTTGAAACGGATAGGAAAGCAGAGCTGAGAATGGTTAACCGCGTAGCCGAAGAACTGTACGCCACAGACAACCCAGCGGAAACACCGATTGTCACGGCAGTCACTCGTAGCCGAGTACGCCGAGTTCACTTTGAGGACGAGCTGGATGAAGACTCGGCTAGAGCAAGAGGAGGAAGTCAGGATCATGAAGCCATGTCTACCAATCCTGGAGAATCCGCGTTTGAAAGCAGTGGAGATGAATTCGAACAAGTCAGCAGGGCGTCGACTCGGCGGATTAACCACACGACCCCGAATGTCGAAACAGGGTCGCAGATGGAGTCAGCCCAGACAGCTCAGAATGCCAACGACATTGATCCAGTGACGGTACAGACTGAGCGGAGACGACGAATCGCGAAGGCATAAGATGAAGAACTCAGGTGGGCCGATCTGAAGGCGTACCTGAGAGGTGAATTGGAGGACCTTACACACCGTCGAGCTCAGAATGCCGGCAAAGTCGCAGAAGTCTTTGTACTCAGCGAAGACGGCCTGTTATACCGCCGAGATGAAGCCCGCCGACTTGGCGAACTCGGCGAACCGAACCTCTCATTGAGATTGGTGATTCCGTCAACCATGGTCGACGAAATACTTCATTACTGCCACAACTCGATCGAAGGAGGGCATCAAGGCATCGTCAGAGCGTATCACCGAGTCAAAGCCGACTACTACTGGATTGGTCTTTACGCCGACGTGGTGAAACATGTTAGGGCCTGCGAGGACTGCAATACTAGTAAGAGCAAGCCACAGTTGAGAGGTTATTCGCCGGGAAATGCGGTGTCAGACCATCCATTCCAAGTCGTGTCAATGGATTTCGTGATTCCCCTTCCTCGAACTCAGCGGGGCAATACTGCACTGCTGCTGTTCCAGGACCACTTCACGGGGTTCGTTATCGCTAAGGCTATGAATGACACCGGAGCACTCGAAGTGGCCAAGGTATTTGAGGAATGCGTCTTCAGGCAGTTCGGGGCTCCGTCTCTGATACGGCACGACCGAGATCCAAGGTTTATGAGTGAAGTATTCCAAAAGTTCTCCGAGATGATGCAGTCGAGATCATGAGCTACGCTGAGTTACCGACCACAAGCTAACGGTCAACAAGAGAGGTCAGTCAAGACAATAGTTCAGACTATACGGGTCTATGTAGAAGACCCACTTCAAGCCGACTGGGATGACATCGCCGAGAAGATGGTACACGCTATCAACAACTCAAGAGATTCGACTCGGCGAGAAACCCCTTTCTATCTGGTGCATGGTTGGGACGCCAAGTCTACACTCAAGGCTATGACGACTTCAATACGACGTGGACAGGGACGCCCAGTCAACTCGGCGGACGCAGTCGAGTGGCGCCGAGAAGCGAACAGACAACGAGAAGTGGCACTTCGATTAGCAGCTGAGTTCCACGTGCGAGAGAAAGCACAACGAGCTCGAGAGCACAACGAAGCGTTGAGCAAGAAGGAGAAAAGATCCATTCCCAACACATCAGATGACGAAGATGAAGTTGCAGAACCAGGCGATGAATCCACCAAATCCTTGTTCAAAGAAGGAGATCAAGTCTGGTTGTTTATGGAGCGAGTCAAGTCGGGCCTGACCAAGAAGTTAGCACACCGATGGCATGGACCATTCAGGGTGAAGAAGAAGGTGGAAGAATTCGCCTATGAATTGGAGTTACCCGACAAGAGTGGATATAGGTTCTACCCAGTGGTCCATGTATCACGTCTGAAGGCAGTCACCGAACTCGGCGGAAAACCAAAGACGAGGCTAATCGCCGACCTCGAAGAGACTCAGCGATTTGACTTTGATGAAGAATTACTGCCTGAAGACAGCTGGGAACCAGACACAAGTACAAACCAGTATGAAGTCGAAGCAATTCTCGACGATGAGCTACCATTATCCACAAGTACGTCACGATCACAACGGAAGTTTAAAGTTAAGTGGGTCGGCTACGATGAGCCTACTTGGGAACCACTGTCGAATTTGTCATGTGGGGGTCTCCTGTTTGACTATCTACGACAGAAGAAGCGCGAAAACCGTCTGCAAATGGTGCAAGTTGCAGATGAGGATTAACAGCTATTGCACCAAAAGTTACACCAACTCAGCGGACGACACAGGCCGAGTTGAGACGGAATGCTACTGTGTCGAAACTACATATACTGAATAATTACGAAATGAAGTCCTGAACGATACCTACGGGACGCCCAGTCAAAGGAAGAAAACTAATAAGTCGGCGATCCGGATTCCAAGTGAGTTGAACCCGACGGAGACAACTGGGAAGAGCTCAGCGGACTCGACGATTGGGGGCGTGGCGTCGTAGCAGACGTCATCCCTTGGGAACTTGCGGAAGGAGATGCAACATTCGCAGCCGTGGCAAGAAGTATCATCGCCGAGCTAGCCAACGAAGCTGACGCCGAACCAGATGCCTCAGGACCCGACGCGGCGGAAGTGGGCTGAGAATCCGTTCCACTGGGGAGTGGGGTGCCGAACGGAGACATACTCGGAAACGCGCCTCGGAGATTGGGAGAACCCAACCCATCGTCCGCCGAGTCGTCATCAGACGCACTCTCGCCATCTGAGCCGAGCTCACCGATCGAAGACCCAGTGAAGATATGGATGCCTTGACGATTCAGCCGAGTTGGAGCACCCGGGGCATAGGCAGGAGGCGCTGGTTCAGCAAGATCGAAATCTTCTTCAATCGCGTCGTCAACAACCTGAGGATCCATACCGCGCGGAGCGAAAACCAAGAAGTCCACGTTCCGAGCCCGGAAGCAAGTATTGTACGGATGGACCGCCGGGTCAGTAAGCCACCAAGCTCGCCAGGGCTCGGCTAGATCCACATCGTGAGCACACTGGACCCAGTCTCTCCCGGAAGGAACCCACGAAAGGCTAACGGGAGAGTAATGGGGAACGGACGGATCAAAATAAACCTCTGCGTCCACCAGTGGAGCAGGTTCATCGCCGAGCTTCTGAGTGACCGCCGAGTAAAGCTGGTCGTAGACAGCAACAACCAAAGATCACAAGGTGTCACTACGACGTTTGCGCTCGCGCTTGTACACCAGCCACAGTTCGTATACCTCAGCAAGCTGGGCGGGCGTGGCAGCCGGGTTGACGTCAGGATGGAGACCCATTAACACACTCGACTCGACACTCCAATGACGACGCTCATAGAGAGCTACGAAGTAACGAGTCATTTGGCCATCTGTCTGGATGGGCCTCCCCGCCGAGTCCAAGGGACTGTCGCCACGAAGCTTCACCCACATATCTCCAAGAACTTGCATCAAAGTTCGAGGCCAGGTTTGAGAAGCCAAACATCGCCGAGCTTCCTCCAGTATCGACGGAGAAAAGAAGAAAGGAAGCTCAGGGAGCATCCGCCGAAGACGCTGACAAGGATGGCTCGGGTCGAAAACGGCCATGAAAGCTCGAATGCCGTCAAGAGAACACGGCGTAGGTGGAACACGACTCTTGCCCCCTACGAGCTCCATCTGCACCCCCCCGCTCAGTGTATCCAATAATGCATTCCAACAACGAGTTGAGCCGAAATGCATGAATGGTACCTCGCGGAGTTGAGCCATGTGAAGAGTCAGGCGACAATCCTTGGACACCGCTTGCGAGGCCCGAGTCCGTAACGTCGCCGGCGGGAGTGTAAGAGCGCTGGGAAGTGCGACCACAGCCGGACATGAAGCAGTCGAACTCGGCTGAGAGAGAATCGATATAACCGGGAGCCTACTCGGCGAAGGAGCAGCCGGAATGGACTGAGCCGGAGCTGGATCAGGAGTCGACAGAAGCTGCCGATGCTTGTGGTGTCGGTGCGTCTTGTGATGCTTCTTGTGCTTCTTGGATCGCTTCGACCGATGACCGGTAGGACTCGACGAGGCACGACGTTTGCGATGCTGCTGCTTCCCCGAAGCCGGCGCAGAGGCAGAACTCGTTTCGTCACCAGAATCCTTCGATGAAGGCCGCGAGGAGTGGCGATCACTCGGCGGCAAGGACTCATCGCTCATCTCGTCGTCAGAACCGAAGATCGCCGCATGAAAACTTCTCGCTTGGGCAGAACGACGAGCATCTGCGGTCGCTGAGTCGGAACCTGAAGGACTGCCAGCCGAGTTCTCTGATAAGGAAATGGGATCCAAGAGCGACCCAGCGGCAGGATTCGTCGAGCCGGTGGACGGTACAGAACCATCACCAGGCCCTAACACCTCGTCGTCAGACGCGTCGAGATCCTCAAGCAGCTGAGCAGTCACAGTGCGGGCGGTCGCAGCAGATCTCCGGATAGGGCGCCCAGATGGGGACGTCAACACGGCCGTGGTCACAGGGAGAGACGGTCTGAGGACACTCACGGCCGGAGTCACTAAGTCAGTCGGCGTGGTGGATACGCTCAGACCTCGAGAGGGCGACTGGGAGCGTTCAACCACCGTTAGCACGACGCTGAGTGGTGCGCTCGACTGGGGCAACCCAGCGGAGATGGGCGAAGTCGAGCCTGGGGCACACACGCTCGTAGCCGGGACAGGCAGTGAAGCCACGACATCGGATGAAGATATCGGCGGTGGGCGAGTAGCCGCGACTGACGAAGTCACCGGAGGACCAGAAGACGAAGAACCCGCCGAAGTCGTCGAAGCAACTGCAGGAACGGTGTCGGCGGGCGGCTCAGGCAACTCAAACTCAAACTCAGCTTCGCACGAAGCGTCATCGTCGTCTTCAGAGCGAGCAGAGACAGCGGGTTGAGTAGCAGAACTCAGCTGAAGGTGACGAACCTTCTTCCGCCGAGTCCGACGACGGGACTTTCCAGAGCGAGGCCTTCCTCCATCGGATACAGTAGCTTGAGGTGAACTTGAGTGCAAAAGGGTACTGATAGCCTCGTGTCCATCCTCTCCGGGGAGTGGACAAGCGTATGGTTGAGGCGGATGCGGCGCCGGTGCACGATGACGAGGACCTGCAGCAGTGGGAGACTTGGGGTTGGCATAACGCCGAAGCCGCTGAGTCGAGGTCAAGTCTGCCAAAGCCGTACGGTGAAGCTGAGCAAGAGTCGGCTCAGCCTGGGTTGTTACCGCCGCTGAGCTGACTGGAGCCGCAGCCGAGTCTGCCAATGAAGTCGCCGAAGACGCTTGACTAGCTGAGGGAACCACACTAGGACCAATAATGGAACACGTCACTGGAGCATCTCGGCGAGGATGGACAATCAACTCCAACCGCCGAGTTTCACCAGCGGGGATGTTGAGAACCTCAGGAAAGCGAGACTCCAAGACACGACACAGCCGGGCGTTGAGGAGAAGGTCGGACGGATCAAGCCCAGGAACTTGCAAGCCACCGCCAGCAGCAGCAGCCATGTGAGGATCGTGCATCGGAATAATACCATTCCGACGGATGAGCCGCTTCTGTCGCAAGATCACAGCCCGCTGCTCAGCGATCACCGACTGAGCGTGCCGCAAGGGTTGAGTACCGGTGGAGCTGTACAACCGCACCGACTCCTGCAGCTGTTCGAAGTGCTTGGAAGCAATGCCCTGAAGAGTGACGAACGCCGCATCCCTCTCAGAAATGGATCGGAGAAGGACGTCGATCTCGGCGTCTCGATCCAAGACTTGCTGATGATGGAAGCGGGCCTGACCCAACGCAGCGTCAACTTTGCTCTGCTCAGCTGCGATGGCCCGAGCAAGTTTTGCCTCACTCAGAGCTACAGCCTTTCGCAGCGACGCGAGGAGATTAGCCGATTGCGTGGCAGCAGCCTCCAATCGAGACACTTGCTGTTGGGCCGACGAGAGCTGAGTTGACAAGTCGACATTGCTGAGAGCAAGCGAGTCCAGTCGCCGAGTCAGTGCCCGGTTCTCCTCCTGAACAGCTTGATTGTCAGCTTGGAGATCCCCGATGATCTTTGGATAATCAAGAGCGGCGTAGTTGCCTTTCAAGATATTCAACAGTTCCCCCGCGGAAGCAGCATGCAAAATCGCTCGCCGCTGCACGGGATCGGAGGGCTCCACGGAACGAGTAAATCCGTAAGCCATGAGCCTCGCCAAGAAGGTCAATTCTTCTCGGCGATCATGCCCTTGCTCGTTAATTCTGGCCATGAGGGAGTCAAGACTCACTGGAGCAGCCGAGCTTGGCTGATTGGTGGCGCCCGAAGTGGTGTCGCCCGGCAAGCTCGGTGGACCAGGAAGGCGCACGCGAGAAGACTCTGCCGACTCCGCGTCAGACTCATGGGAAGTTGTCAGGTCAACCAGCCCAGCTTCATGCCGGTCGCTGACCCCACGAGTACCGACGGGTCGAGGAATCGACTCAGCTGGCACGCCTTCACCTCGACGAGGAGTTGGAGAAGAAGGATGGTGCCACGGGTTGTGCTGGAACAACATGCGAAGAGTAAGAAGCTGCCAAGTGAGTGACAGCGGAAGCAACGAACGTACCAAAGAAGGTGGGGGGGAGCCGCGAGACGTCATCAGCCGAGTACGGACCAACGGTGGCAGAACAAAATGAAGGATTAAGACACTCACCAGCTCGGCTCGTATCATAACCGGGGCAGTTGTGGTGTAGGGATTTCCAGATTCGACCATACGCCGACCTACTTTAGGTCAAGAATCGGTTCGGTCTGATAACCCAGAGCTTAGGAGCCAAGGATCACGGTAAGTACTCGGCGATCTGTCCGGATATGCTATCCGGACAGCCGCTGAGCTCAACGGTCGCCGGAACTCAGCTGAAGGGTCGGTAGAGATCCGAAACGACTACATTTCATTAGATATTTGTATGAGAAGCATAGGATTAAACAGGGGGTGCCGAAAGGGCTCCCAGAAGATAACAGAGCAGAATTTTCCTAGTCCAAGACACGTGTACACTTTTCCGGTAAGTCCCTGCATAGGGCTGGATTATGCCTGCCGTCAATACTCGAGAGGCATAGCTTGTAGGGTATTGACTGGTAGCGCCAAGAGATTAGGTCGGTCCGGGTAGGACAAAGTCTCGCTACGCGCGAAAGAAAGTCCCGCATACTCAGCGGGCCGGTACGTCGGATAGCCCGGGTGCCGTAACACTTCTAGCTGAGCTGCCTCTGCGCTCGGTGACCTGTAAAAGCGCTCGCGCGCCGTCGTCCATCCTTTGGTGGAGGGCACAGGGTTGTGAACGAGCTCAGCCGAACCAAACTCGGCGGAGCCTCGGAAGTGATCTGACTTGGTTAGTCGGAACCGGGTGGAAGCGAGCCACTCGTCTGTCCCGGAAGGGCCGGACCGCGAGGGGACCACCCTCTGCGCAGGCCATACAAACCGCCGACCTAACTCGGCGATTCGTTGTGGTTTGTGTAAGGAATCCACATCTGACGATAATTGTGTGTTCTACTACACCACACTCCTATCCTGGCCTATCCGGACGGCCGGAGACGATTCAAGTTGTTTGTGGACTCCTCCCGGTACGCCGTCGGTGCTTGTCTGATGCAGGAAGTTGATGGCCGTGACCGTGTAGTGGCTTACACCAGCAAGTTGTTGACCGGTTCGCAGAAGAATTGGATTAACAACCAGGATGGGATTTCGGAGATTGAGTGCTGGGGCGTCGTCTGGGCGACGCGTAAGTTTCGGAGTTATCTCGACAAGCGCGAGTTCGACGTGTACACGGACCACCAAGCGCTAACGTGGGTCTTCAGTCCCGGCAATCGGACTTCGAACGCTAAACTGGCCCGGTGGGCCATGGAGCTGTCGAGTCTGCAGTTCAAGGTACACCATAAGCCCGGTACGGCAATGGGGCATGTGGACGGTCTCTCTCGGCTACCAGTGGGCATGGTGGCGGCGCTGACTATGAACGATATACTGAATCCGGACGACGACGACGTGGGTCCGTCTTCAGTCGGGGAGCATTCGAGTCCCGAGGCGGACGAAGAAGTGGAATACGCCGACAGAGCTGCTGGCGACCCGGCCGATGGGCACGTTGACGACCCTGGGCCGGTTGGATTACGCGAGGATCCTGTCAGAGATGAAGTCGGACCGGTCACCCCGTCACCCGTCGACCAGTTTAGCCTTGATCGTGAACAGTTCGTGAGTGAACAGTTAGAGGTGCCGTGGATCAAGGCGCTGGTGGCCTTCTTGCTGGACGGAGCGTTGCCGCTGGATCCGTACCTGCGAGCGCGAGTGGTGCGGATGGGACCCAGGTACTCCGTCCAAGAAGGGATGCTCTTGCGTCGCGTAAACTTGCCGGCTCGAGCCGGCCCTGCTCGCTCGGACTCAGTCCCCGTCGTGCCCTTGACATACGTGGAAACGGTGCTGCATTTCTGTCACAAGGACGTGCTGTCGTCTCACATGGGACTGACGAAGACGACGGAGAAGGTTAGACGGCATGCCTTTTAACCAGGCTGGACGAAAGATGTTGAAGAGTACGTCCGCACCTGCAGCGAGTGTGGCGGCGGGAAAGGACCGCGACCGTGGCGTTCTGGACTCATGCAGCGCATGCCGGTGGCTGACCTGACTGGTCCGTTTTCACTGCTAGTGGTCGATGCTATAGGACCTTTGCCCTTGACTGGGAGAGGTCACCGGTACATCCACGCGTTCGTAGATTACTTCACGCGGTGGGCGGAAGCCTTTGCAGTAGAACGTTTGGATGCGGTAACTTTCGTGGATACTATGGTGAACGGAGTGGTTGCTCGGCACGGAGTGCCGTCGCGACTGTTGAGCGACAACGGGTCGAACTTCACGTCTAAGGTGGCCAAGTCATTCTATCAGACTTTGGGGATCAAGAAGCTGTTTGGGTCAGCGTACCATCCTCAAACGCAAGGTCTAGTCGAACGGTTTAATGGTACTTTGATTGGGATGCTACGGATGCATGTGAGCGAAGCTCAGACGGACTGGGACCTCTACCTGCAACGGGTGTTGTTTGCGTACAGGACGTCGTATCACGAGGCTCTCGGTGACACTCCTTTCTTCTCACTATACGGACGTGACCCGGCGTTGCCGCTGGATGTGGCATTCCTGAACTTGGGCACCAAGTGGAAGAGCAACGAAGTGGCCCAATATAGGCGTGAGCTGTTCCGATCCTTGCGCGACTCCAGACACCTCGTGGAGCGACAGTTGCTGAAGGCGCAGGACCGCCATGAAAAGAGACTGGACCGTCAAGTCGCTGTGGAGTTTGCAGTAGGTGACCCGGTCTGGGTATATCAGGTGTTCAGGACCAAGCGAGGAGAAGTGCGGACGAAGAAATTGTCGTTCTCATGGCACGGGCCTTACCGAGTAGTTGAGAAGGTGGGAGACAACACTTACAGGATTGCGATACCCTCGCACCCCGACCGAGTCGTGCCTGTGAACGTCAACCGACTCAAGAAGTTCCGAGGACGGTGGACTCGGCCCTTCATGGATGAAGTGCCCGAGGGCTTGGAGGGGAACGGTGACGAGATCGAAGACGGTCCGCTGGACGAGGCTGATCTGCCTGCTTCCAGTTTCTCGGCGAGGTTGACCGTCGGAATGGGGGACACTGCGCTGACAGGAGTCACTGCTCCTCTACTGGAGGTGGTGGCCAAACGTGTGGTTAACCGTGGCATCGAGTATTTGGCGCTGGCCGCTAACGTTGAGACGTTCTGGTTGCCGAGGGCGGCGCTGTCGCCTGAGTACGAGTCGCTGATCTCGGCTTCAGAACAAGACGAACGGAAGAAGCAGCGGTTACCCGAGTTAAGACGGAGGTCTCGCCTGGCGGATGCGAACGCGGAGGTCGGTGATGACGATTTACTGATGGAGTAGCCTATGTCCGTGAATAAGTGTCTGAGGTGTCAGGGTTGGATGAATTTCGATAAGTGGATTGGGTACCAGGACTCTTACGCGGACGGACCAGGTGTGGAGTTTATATTACATGTTTATATTTGGAAAAGAGAAACGATGGAACGAACTGACAAAGGGAACAAAAGAAAGATTAACGAAAGCAAGAGTATTAGGGAAGGGATTTCGAGTACGAACGGGAGGCACTACGCTACGATACGACGCTGAGCGCGGGTTGGCGGTAGTTACTTGGTCTTCTTGGTGGCCGCAGCGGCCTTCTTAGCCTCCCCGTCGCCCGAAGACTTCTTGGAGGACGTCACGCCCGAACCGTGGCTGCGGTCAACCGAAAACGCGTCGCTGTTGGACTTGGAGGTGGCCTTGCTCTCCGTGATCTCGCCGTCTTCCGCTTCCTCTTCATCGCCGGCTGCCTCTTCGCGGTCTTCGACCTCTTCTTCGTCGTCTTCGGCGTCCTCGGCGGCGTCGTCGGCTTCGTCGACCTTGTCTTCCTCGTCCTCGTCGCCGTCGGAGCCGGAAACCGTGAGCGAGGGCCGGGCTGGAAGAGGCGCAGAAGGAGGCAAGGCCGAATAGCTGTCGTCGTCTTCGCCTTCGAAGTCGGAGTCGTCGTCCCCTCGCTCGGTCACGTCGTAAGGCTTGACGTCGTCCAGCGCTTCGTACGTACCGTCCAATTGCTGCTGCACAATGTTGGTCTGCACCTCGCGGAGCGACCAATCCGAGAGGAGCCGCTTCCAAACGCCGCTAGTCTTGTTACCAACCCAAGCAGGGTTGGGAGGCGACCGGCTGGCAACGTCCATGGCGATGCGGCCCAGAGCGACGTCCGAGAGGCGGAGGTGGGGCTTCCGAGTGATGTCCAACGCCTGGGTCTGCTGCAGCAGCTCCGGAACGGAACTGTAGCCGTCTTCGTCGATGGAGAACGGATCGAGAGCGCGGGCGATGGTCCGGTCGTAGAGAGCCCTATCCTTCTTGTAGAGCGTCGCCAGGTCGACTTGGGCGGCTTGAGTCTTGGCCGCTACCGAGTGAGCGGCCGCCTTGCCCCCGTACCACATCAGGGTGTCGTGGGCCTTGTCCTCCAGCTGGGCCAGGAAGCTGTAGTAGCCGAACACCTCGATGTTCGCGCTGATGGACCGCAAACGGACCTGCAAGGCGACGGACTTCTTCTTGCGGCGTGCGTCGGAGTTGCCGGTGGGTGCGTAGAGGGCGCAGATGAAGAACGTAGCGCGGTGCTTCATCCAAAAGCGCCAGTGCAGAAGATGAAGCAGCGGGTGCTCTTGCGGGTCGTACCAGGTTCGCTGCCCGGACCACGGATACGCCAGCCGGAACGGAGTCTTCCCTCGTCTTGCCGCCTCCTTGATAAGGCGATCCACGTCACGACGGATCGTGGCCGGCACGTCGTCGGGGAGCTCGAGGGAATACTTCAGGGAGTTCGCGGTGGTGCGTCGCTTCTTGGCCGGACGCTTCGACTGGGCCTTGTTGCGCGGGGCAGGACGCTTGATGGTCGTGTCGGGCTCCGGCGCAAAGAGAGCATGAGTCGGGGGCTGTCCGTCTTCGAAGGAGCCGGGCGGCGGCAACAGCGTCACGACCTTCGTCAGCGAGGCCGGTAGGGAGTCGTCATCCGCGATAAGGGCGAGGACGTCGACTGCCTGCAGCCCCGAGGAGGCCTCGTTGACGGCCAGGTGATCTCGGAGCTCGGCGTAGAAGTCCACTTGGGCGCGCAGGACATTGGCCTCCTCCGACGGCTTGCCCTTGCTGTCGAGGCGGGCGCGGAGACGGTGGACGACGACATCCTTGCTGGATTCCTTTGTCTTGGCCATGGTTGAAGGCGGGAAGAGCTGCGGCGGCGTGAGGAGAAGGAAACGAATGCGGAAAGGCGAGAAAGTCTGGATCTTACCGCTAGGCTGATGGTTCTTGACCTAGTCAGGGACCGTCAATGGTTCAGTGATACGCCAGATGCGCTGGTGGGGGAGACGGTTTGTCCACCGTGATCGACGGTTTGTGACGAGGGCCCGGCACGGTCCCAGATCCGACTACGATGGATTGTGGGTTACGGCGTGGACTCGCCCCAGCGCCGAGAAGTGACGGTGATGGATCTCTTTTAACGATGACTGATGGCGTCTGCCTATCTGGACCGGCCTAGCGCTGGTACGCACGACTACTCAAAGATCGGACTCCCTGCGTTCGGGGCTGCGCTACGATGATTGAGTTGCTCGCTGAGGCTACGGAGTGGTGCGTCTGGCTTGCCGGGATCTGCTGGGCGTTTGGGTGGAGCGTCGTGCGTCATCCGTGGACAGAGATGGCGTGGGCGGCAGCCGTCCGCCAGTGGTCTGGATTGCTCTGGGCCCTGAGCGGCGCCGTCGGCTGGATGATCACCAAGCCGTTGTGGTGTGTGGTGGGGCGGATCGTCGGCGCTGTATTGGAATTTGTGATCAAGTGGACCGGGCTGTGTAAGACTTGCATCCGGCGCTACCGGATCTTCGCCGACTACGTGAGGATTGCGGAAAGGACTCCGGCAGTGCGTCGCTGGAAGCTGTACGAGGCGTTGTTCCAGACGCCGATGGTGGTGCTAGAGGACGAGGCGGAAAGCGAGGACGGGTTGGAACGTCTTGCCCACCGCTGGCTGGAGGCCTATCACGCCTTGTGGTGCGTGTTCCTACCCGACGTGCTCGAGTTGAGCTGCAAGTCTACAGTGAAGTATTGGATTGGCTCCAGCGCGGAGTGTCACCGAGCAATGGACCGTGCGTGCTGTGTTTTCCGCGCTTTCGCGTCACTAATGGGATTGTTTGCCTACGCCGGCCTGTGCACGGCCGTCTACATGTACGAGTTTGTGGAATGGATTCTCTATGGAAGCTGCGGCGTCGGGGCGCTACTACTGCTGGGGAACTACGTACTGGCGGAGGGGCATTTGGGTGTCGACGGCGGATTCGTCTAGAACGACGATGTGGTGCTTGCCAGTGGTTTGACCGTCTTGCTAATCGTTACTAGTCGCCTACTGCGGTGGGGAGAGGCCTCCAAGGGCCGACGCACGCCTAAGCAAGTCGCTGAGGACATATACGCCCGGTGGACGAAGGACCTTGAGGAGCAGGAGCAGGCCGAGCGCCTTAGCGAAGCGTTCTGGAAGGCCGACGGCTGTGTGGGTCCCAAGCCAAAGGTGCGTCCGCTGAGCGAAGTGCGGGTGCGCCGAGATGCTCACCGTGCCCGGAAAGCTGATCAAGGCCCTACGGGTGCTCGACGAGGGCGTCAAGCTTAAGTCGGGGAGGGTGTCACGAGTGGTTCTGGCGGCCACCGTCTTGGGCACGGTGAGTTCCGTTACCCTCCTCCGCACTTTTCGACGGCTGAACAGATTCGTGTGAGCCACGCTTTCGATGAAGCCATGCAGGGCCACGACGGGGTCGCTGAGAAGTTGTGGGCCGGTCTCGGTCTCCGTGGGACAAGCGCGGCTAGAGCGTACGGTCCCCGTGGATGACGAGGACGGAAGTCATGGGGGACCGGAGCTACTGAAGGACAGTGTATCTTCGCGGTGAGGCGGTGGGGTGAGCGGTACCGCCTCGCTGTCGTGGTGTACAAAATCGTGAACGATGATTGCGAAAAGGTGCCTGACGGCGGGAACGAGGACCATGGAGGACGAAGTGCGGGCCGCAAGGAAGACGGAAAGAGGTCAGTCGTGAATTTTCCTTGAAGACAACAAGCAGAAAAGAATTTGTGTTGACATTTGTCTTTAGCTTGTTGCTTCTGTTTATATCTCCGTACTGTTCTACTTCTATACAGCGTCGACCGTCCCATCCAAGGACGGCAGCACTTTTAAAAAATCATTGCTTTCGTCTTCTCGAGCGCAAGCCTCGGATCAACTTCGGCAACTAGTTAGACCTAGCAATGGATGACCCCACCGCCCGCATTCGCTACAGCTTCACTATCAATGAGCCCCACTATTTGGCTATCTACCACAGCCTCTCCTACACGTAGTGTTGGGCAAATACAATTATGCCCTTCTGGCATTTTTTGCATGTTATGGTATAATATGGCATCCGATGCAGATGTGCACCGAAATTAGAAAAATGGCTATTTATACAAGGCCAATGCGTATAAACACGAAATTATGATGACCCGATAGCGAAGTGGGCACAGCGCGAGTGGCTCTGCTCGCTGTCTGACCAGAACAATGCTTATAACCACGAGCGCTGGACGATGTCAATCCGGAGGATGTGAAGTGCGCAAAGTGCGTAGACGTGACCATGGAACAATTTGGTAAATGGCCTCGCAAACTCAACGAAGCTCGTGGATGATAAGACTTTCTGGAAACGGCTTAGACAGGTGACGACCCTGACTAAACCGCTCATCGACGCAATTGCAGCACTTGAACGTGGCCAGTGTTGTATATCGATGAATCATTACCAGTTCGCATCAATCCTGTGTACACATCGGCTCAAGAGGGAATCCCTGCGCATCCAGAGCGGAATTCAGGCTTCTATCAAAAACAAGTGGAACTTCCTTCATACGTAGACAATGGGGATCGATTTCTTGCTTGACCATACTAAGAAAACCACCGACTTCATGGACGCCGACTTAGCTGACAGAATTTCGGCCCTGGGGTCTCTCAGTGCTAGGTTTGGTATTGCAACGACGGAAGCTCAGAAAGCTCAAATTGGCGATGAGGCAAACTCCTACCAGACCTTGAAGCACCGCTGGCCATCTAAAACGCGAAGCCAACAAGCTGATGTCGCTCCGTTGCTATGGTACATGGATATAGAAAAGAAACACTCAACGAAATACCCATTGCTTGCACAGCTAGCTTACCGTACCTACACTATCATGACTTCTTCCGCTACCAGCGAGAGGTCATGGAGTATCCATGACTTTATTCACACAAAAAAAGAAGCCGGCTGGACGCAGCAAGAGTGGCGAAGTTGTTGTTTATTTACGCCAACGCAGGTGACAAGGATGCGAAGACCAGCGTTCTTTACAATAAAGGACGTGAAAGCGAGGGCGGTGACAGTGATGTGGCAGAAGACGACAAAGACGGGAGTAACGACGAGTCTATGGAAGGCAGCAGCGACGACTTTAGCCCTCGCAGTATGAGCATGCACGACGACTTCAACGCGTTTTCGTATGAATGTAGCCAGGAGCAGAAGGAGTCAACTTAACTCAAAGCCAATTTTTAGTTTTTATTGTGATGCAAAATTATGCATTCATCATCTGCCATCGATGCCATATTATGGCATCGATGCATGCATTTGCCCAACACTACCTAGACGTATCGGTAGGCGACACATTCCCCAGCGTCGAGGCGCTCGCAATGGTGTATTGCCGCTTATCCGAGCCGTCCAAGCTGTTCACTGTAGCCAATGCGTTTGGATGTTCAACTGCTGCCTATAGCCGCATCTGCAAGGAGGCTGCCGCAATTCTCTATAGGTACGCAACCAGGCTGTATTTTACTCGCGTCGTCGTCAACAGTTGTCTCGAAAATTATTGCGAAGCGATCGCAGCGAAAGGGGCCCCACTTAGTGCACACAGCTGTCCAGCCCCCCCCTTACGAGAAACTATAGCGTTACGTATAGCGGCCACCCTCGTCGCCATTGCCTTAATTGGCAGGCGATAGCACTGGATGGTCTTTTCGCTAGTGGTTTTGGGTCTGTTGAAGGAAGGCGCCACGACTCGACTATACTAAGTATGAGCGGGTTGCTGAATGTATTAGAAAACGACATGACCTTTCGTGGCAAAATGAAAAAAAAAAAAAATCCGGGATTAAGTGGCAAAAAGGCCACCAGGGTTCAACGTCGTGGCCGTTTGGGCCCGAAAAACAACGCGGGAGCCGCTAAATGGAATTCAATCCCCAAAGAGAAAGGGTTCGCGAAAACCCAAAAAAGAAGTTTTGGTCCCAAGAAAAAAATGTGCGTTCCTTGTTTAACTCGGAAAAAAGATGTAAATGCCCCAACGCTATTAGAAAGCTTTATGGATACAGCTTGCTATCCAATGCCACACATGTATGCAGCCGCTAGAAGACAAATTCGATGTACTTCGGTATGAATCGCCATCACAGAACTTATCTCACTAGCTAGCTTACAAGCTGATAAAACAGTTTTAATCTAGTTCCCATTGCAATTTGCAAAGCTTAAGCATAAACACTGGGCTCGAGCGGTCACGCCGCTGCTCAGCTTCTTCGGGACGTGCGTCTCTATCCTGTTCCGCAGCCATGCATTTTTCTTCAAATTTAATCGTATTGGCCGTTACGTAGATACTCTAGTATTTACAATTGCACAGTAAAACCGTAAAACTACACTATTGTATTCCTTCTACGTGCCGTCAATGCGGTATAAGCTACTATAGTTTTTTCGGAATTTTTAATTACTCTGACCTCCATTTCTTTCTCTAACTTTCAAAGCTTTTTCGGGCGAAGCACGACTTTGATTATTATAGCAAGTGCTGTTGCTTATGATATCAAAAACCTTTTACAAATATCAAATTGAATGCGAGACAGGTATTATAGTACATTATTGCGACGATCTTGCAAATTGCCCAGTTTGATTTTAACAGCGCTACATAGTCACTCCGAGCAAAAATTAATGAATGAGCTACGAGTGTCATGATTTGTCTTATACCAATAGTAACACGCTGGATTCGAACAGGACTAGCCTCAGGGCGGGAATACTTAGCAGCAAGTTTGATCACGATTTCAATATAGTATTGTTGGAGGACAGTGTAAACTGGAGTGATATTTCTTACAGTGATAATCGCTGCCTTTTTAGTTTGTAACAAAGCCATAATAGATAAATCAATCATTCAATTTTCACAGCAGTTTACAGTTAAACTTTTTTCTCACGCAATGTGACATTGTAGGTCAAAACCACGACAAAGGAATCCTTCGGGCAAGGAATACGAACACTTAGCTGTATGCACCTGGGTGTGAAAACTAAAGTTTTCAAGCTGATAACCAGCAACTACATGTATCAGCGAAGCCAACACCATGTTTACCTGACATTTACTGTGTGCCCTTGGTTCTTTATACATCTCTTGCGCCTGCTTCGCAGCCGCAGCATCTGCAGACTATTTATCACCAAAACCTGCCACAAATTTAAGGCGAACACTTTTGCAGCAAACGAGGTCACTGGGTTGTTCATGAAATCACACTTTTTATGTGTAATAGATGGGAAATAAAAATACAGGGCTTAGAGTACTCAAAATCCGTTTCCGAATGTCGTATTTCCCTCCAGAGTATGATAGATCCAAAATGCATCGCTTAGGATGAGAAAACAATTTTTACAGCTTATGGAAAAGTGGGTTTGGATGTCTGTCCAGCACTTATATACGTATGAACGTTAAACATGGCAGTGTGATGGCAGGCTAGGGGACTGTAAGTGGTTAGGGGTGAAGCACTGCAAAATACCCATGTCTGTGGCATTGCCGCAGCGGAACATGGCATCGCTGTTCGTAGATTTTTTGGCGCGTTGACAACTCCGTGACGTTTCTGTGACCTGGCGGTCTGTATCAGAAGCACCAGGCATGACGGAGCTAAGAACATGACCCACCATTGCTCCGCCATAGACGTGAAGTGACAGACTCTTTTTAGCCTTGCCACATCAAAGTCCGGGGTGTGCCTTATGTTCGGCACATCTGTATTGTTCATGACGAGAACTGCGAGCGACACCGTGGTGCGCGAGTTCATCGAACAAAACATTAAGGTCCATTGGGGGCAATTGGTATTTCTTTCACAGTACCAAAGGCTAGTCCACCAAAGACCAGCCAACGATCGCTACTCTGACGTAGAGTGCAATCGGGGGTCGCTATGCTAAGCGACGTTTCAGCGGTGTATCAAAGACCCCGAACCCATCAAACGTTTAAGGGGTACCGAGCCCGTAGACCAAGTGTACTACCAGCAGCCCATCACTGCTCTTCACCGGTTGAAGAGAACCATGTCTTTCTGGGCTAAGCCCCGTGGTGCGCATAACCTGCACACCCATCACGAAGGCTTAGCACTCTTCAGTAGGGTGTGGTGAAGTGCTTTCTCAGAAATAAGAGAATGGGCCTGACGCGGGGTCACTATCCCGAATCAGTAACAATTTCAAGTGATTAGAGAGGATTTGGGTTGGTGGCACGGATGCAAGTTGCCGGTGGTGGATTAGCCATGACGAGCAGTACCCCGTATGAAATGACGATGGATCTGGTATGAGCGATGTACGAGAAGGCAAGATCCACCAAGACTTATCTCGGATCCACCTATACCTGGATTCACCTAGATGGATATGGGATATACTATACAAGAGTGGATCGAGTGTGGATCCTATGAAGGAATGATGGTAGGTGCCACCTGAAGGTGGATCTAGTAGCCACGGTTAATTAGAAGTCAGGATCCACCGCGAGGTGCCCCGGATCCCATACTTCCGAGTTCGGATCCAAAGAGGGAGGATCCCGCATAGGACGACCTGGATCCAGGGTATAGGGATGATGGATGCAGTGGATCTCGAACTTTCGTGGGACAATGGAGATCACAGACGGTTGCGAGATGATGTTGGATGATTGGAGAGCTCAGATCCACGACGAGTGTACACTTACAGTGAAGTGGATCCAAGCGACCTGGATCCGGATGAGTGTACCCATAATAAGGTGACCATAATGATTACACCATGGATCCGGTGGATCTGAAGATAACACAGCTGGGATGATGGGTCAAGGGAAGAAGGGACATGCAGCCGAGCCTGGTAAGGGATTTAGCAGATGAAAGACATAGAAGGTAGAAATCCAGGCAGGTATAGGCTTAAATATCAATACAGTCCTCAATTTGCACAGTAACCCGCAAGTGCCTTCCTGCCCTCAAGAACCGGAACTACATTGGCCGTACGAGCTCGAAGAAGGTTGGGATTTGCGAATCTAGTGTTGGTAGTGATAACGGGATAATACATTGGCCAAATCCTACAACCTAGTGAGCTTTTCCTTTACTTGTGCAGATCCGACAGGTTAACCGAATTTACTACTTGGTCGGTTACACCCTAGAGGTTCTCAACTCTCAAGATCCCGTCACAGGAGGCGGCAAGTACGACGCAAAGGAGCTACAAAGGCAAGGGAACACACCCGCAAGGCAACCCTACGGCCAGATCCACGATCTAGGCCCCGGATCCATAAGCTCGAATATTCGCTTAGGATTCGGAACCATCCACGGACGCAGAGTGAAGATTTTCCACTGCTGCTCCACCCCATCCCCACTTCTCGCCAAGACACTCAAGCTTCACCACTTGAACTCTTCGGAAGTTACCGAGAGAGCAAGATCCCGCCCTACCGACGGGTACACAAGGTGAGGAAAGTTCAGCAGAACACGGATCATCGGGGGACCCCCTCCGTTAGTCGGTGTCTGGGCGCAGTTGGTAAGTTGGATCTGGCAATCTCGCAGATTTTGCTGATCCCGCTACACCACAATGGTGCGCGTGCCCGGATCTTTTGGTGACTCGGGATTTCACCGTGAGTCCCAAGAAGATGCTCAAGTGAAGATTGAGCCAGGGGAAGAGGCGTCGTCGGAAGTCGGATCGACGAAGACGCTGCTGAATGAAACAAGATCCGCGGATCGATGGAGTTTTGGGAGGAACTCTGTCGACGGAAGAGAGGTGGATTCGGATCTAGAAGAAAAACCTCTCTATCCTCCCCAGGTCCCCTCGGGGACCCCTGCGGATCTTGACGCAAGTCAAGATCCGCTAACAAAACAAGGAAAAGTGAAGGCGAAACGGTATGCATTTGCAGATTCACCGGTTAAGCCAACACTGTACCTAAACCCAACCCCGCTAGTCGAAGAAACGAGAAAGAAGACGAAAACGAGTAAGACTACGCGGAAGAAGATGCAAGCTCCAGAGTCGGAAGAAGACCAAGCTGGATCCAGGTCAGGCTGGTCAGACAAGGATCTCGAGTTTGTGTATCGCCACCAAGCTTTACGCGACTTCCTGCATCATGATCCTGTCATGCAGATCCTGAATCCACGACAGATCGAAGATCCAAGAGAACCGGTGAGAGCACCAACGAAAACGGCGAACAAGTTGGTGGCAGTCAAGGATCTATTACGTTTGCTTACGGAGTCAGGCATCGTAGCTGGTGTGTTCGACGCAGAGGATATCGTCGAGCTAGACCTGGATCTCATAGTATCCGCGACGCGGGACCTCTTTGCCAGAGTTAAGTCCATCACCGGAGAAAGGTCGCGCACTATGGATCCGGTGTCGTCGCCGAAGGTCAGCCAAGCTGCATCCTCGAACTACGAATCAGCCGCTGAGGATGAGTCAGACACGTCGTCCGAACCACGACGCATGACTTTAGGACCCTCTGGGGCATCTATGCTGGAAGCGCGGGCGAGGAGCCGAGGACAGAAAGTCCCTGTGAGCGCGAAGGCTCGGGATCCAGTAGGCCCTACGCGTGATCTGACACAATCCAGCCACGATCGAGCCGGATCCGGCAAGAAGCCAGTGGGATTATCGTCAGATCGGGCTCAAGGTAATCGCCTCACGGATCCGGTCTCGCCAGCGGACCAGACGGCCACAGGCTCTTCCGACACTTCCTCGGGCACCCTGCAGCGACACTTCGAAGCTGCGATGAGTCGTTTCCTGGCCGAACAGGGTATGAGAGCGTCCGTGCCACAAGTGCAAGTGCTCCACGAACATGGAGCACGAGACGTGGAGATGGAGTCCCCGCCAGGGAGACAACTCCCATGATGAGTTCGACCCAGATGATCTGGATGGCGA